>NC_046370.1:16954574-17043491 GCF_011125445.2 Fundulus heteroclitus
AATATTTTGGCAGGTTTTAGTCAGATCTGATTGTTTTCTTTTCATCTAGTTCTATATCTTTTTTTAGAGGAAACATCCAGTCTAAGTAATTTCATTCCTTCCCTAATTCCTCAGATAATGGACAACTGCCTTCACAGTGCATGGTACCTGTGCAATGCAGTGATGCTTTTTTTTCTCAATGTTACCTTTGTGCAATAGGATGATTTTGACCATGTTGATCTAACATGTGGCAAACCTACCTCTCCGGACTTATATCTCTCAGCCTCCTGCGTATAGATCCAAAAGGTGGTCGATGGTCAGGGTTTTCGCTCCAACAGGCTTTGAGCAATGCGTTGACCTTCTCATCACACAGTTGCTCGCACAGAACCGGTCTGAGAGGTTCCCCTTGGAAAGGTGTCCGCAACTGCATTATAATCTCTTCGAACATACAAGGTAAGAGGATGTTTATTGAAAAAACAAAAAACAATATAATAATTTCAATATTTGGAAAAACAGGTAAAGTGTTTAACTTTTTGTAATGATTCACATCACTGTACACAACACTGACATTGAAAGGATTATAGCTTTTAGAGTTCCAATGGACATGGATTCATACTCTTTAAGACAATCTTTGGCTATTCAGGCTGATATTAGATGGCCACATGTGTCCAAAACAGAATCAAATTAGATGATACAAAATTTAGCATTTTATTGTTAATCAAGTCTTATCATCAATACGACAGAATAATTATGTTGATTGGTTTTTCATATTCTGTCCATTAGTGTAGGGTTTCAATGCAGCGTTAATCCTGACCTATCTTGAATTTACATGCTAATGTCCAGAACTTATGTTACTTTACCAAAACTTTGTGGACCCTTGTAAATTCCACAATCTGTAACCAATAATTTCTGTAAACGTGACCATATCATATAGTGCAGTTTACAGAGCGCTTTTGAAAATAACCCATTAGTTTCATGAAAGTAACCTGTGAGTTCCCACAGAGGTAATTTAAAAGTTTTGGGAATGATCAGTGAGTTTCTAAGAAAGCAACACGAGCCTTCAAAAAGCCACAGGTACAGGTACAAGAATACATTGTTGCTTCTCAAATCCAATATGGTCCTGAAAATGACATGAAAGCCATTGGGAAAGCACAATGTAAGTTGTGGGAAATAACCTGTAAGTTATTTAAACACCACATGAAGTTTTGGAAAAAGCAGCTTGTTGGTTCGAGAAAAGTACCAATTTTACCTGAAAAGTACCATGTTAATTTCAACAAGTTACCTGTAGGGTTTTACAAAGTAAGTGTGCTTTAAGTTTTTAAACAGCATGCCACAGTTCTTAGAAAAAAACCTTTGAAGTTCTAAGAAAGTAACTTAAAGTTTTAGAGCAGAACCTGTACCTTCCAAAAGCACTGTGTAATTTTTAGGAATGTGCCTTGTATGTTTGGAAAGCAGCCTGTAAGATCCATTTTAAGCTCCACAAAGTACTATGTAAGTTCTGGAAAGTAACATGTTAGTTCTGGAAAGGTAAGCTTTAAGTTTTGGTAAGGCATCTTCTGACAAGTTGTGTTTCCACTACAGGAACCATTTCCAGGAAGCAGGGTCATTTTCTGGTGGCTTTTTTACTGTCTTGTTTTTTCATTGTATTTGCTGGGGTAGAAAAATTACCATGTTAGAAATTTACTGCTGTGAAATTTTTAGAGGTCTCAGGCTACAACACCAAGATTTAATGACCGGAACTATCTCTCCTCTTCCATTTATATGTTATGAATTGTAACCACTGTGACATAATCATTTGTTATAGTTTTACTGTTAAATAATTATTAATCTGATGTCCCTGATCTAAGCATCTATCAATGGCTGAGCTAGACCTTGGTACACCGCAGGGATGGGAAGATTTACCACTCCTAGGGAATTGGTAACTTGGAATGTTCTACAGTAGAAACATTCACAACATTACAATCACAGTAAATGAAAGTTGATGGAAATAAATGCCCCAGCTGTCATAGTCAAAACTTGCCTTTAGTTTTAGAAATTTACCAGTGTGTACTAAAATGTGACCTGTAAATTACAAGATATCAACCTCTAAGTTCCAGGAAAGTACCATTTAAGTTTTGAGAAAGCACCTGTAACCTGAGATAAATTGTTATCTTCAGCATGTTAGCTGTACGTTCTCAAAAGAAAACAGTGTCTTCCAAGAAGATTACCCGGCAAGTTTTGATACATGACCTCTAAGTTATAGTGGAAAACATTTATATTACAGGAAAGTATCCTGTTAGTTCTGAAAAGTAGCCTGTAAGTTCTGGAATGTAACCTGTAACTCACAAATGGTACCCTATCAGTTTTGAAAGACACATATTCCTCTATCTTATGGGAAGGAACTGTAAGTTGTAGGGAAATAACATTTAAGTTCCATAAAAGTACCCTTTATGTTCTGATAAAGTACCCTGTATTTTTGTTGTTGTTGTTGTGCGCAGAATTCTGTTGATTCTGGAGAGTGATCATTAAGTTTTCAGGGCTGTATTCTAAATTGCTTTTCGTCGTGTTTTATCTGTTAGAGATTCTCTAATATGCAAAATAATTTGACAAACCTTTTGGGTCCAGGTTGATGTCTTGGTATGGACCACCTTTGGAGTTATACATGAGCTCCCACATTGATGATGGCAAAACTGTAGATGTCTCCTTTGGGGTGTCCCATTACAATGGAAGCCCAGCCTGTCCTATAAGCTCGGGCGCTGTCACCAGTACAGATCTGAGACAAACTCCTTAGATTTCTCATGTGCAAACCATAATCCTTCATTAGTATAACTTTGATTTCAGGGTCAGTTTTACCTCATAATCAGGATTTTCCATTAGCCTGAGGCTTTGTTTTTTCCTCCATACTTAAACTCGCCCATAATCCAAAACCAGAGAAGTTTAATTGATAGTCTGCTGTCCACCAGACATGTACTAGGCCCTTCAGGTTTGCCATGAAATTTGAGCTTGCTATTGTGAATGAAGGTCCATTTCCTGTATCCGGCACACACATATTGAATAGTAAAAATGGAATCAAATAATATGTCAATGAATAACAAAACTTTTTTTCATGAACATGTTAATTGAATACAAAAAGAAACGTGCCTTAATATATTTGCCTTAACATATCTCTGTATTAACAATATATCTATTCATTTATGTGATTTTCCATTGTCTAAATTTCCAGCTAATGGCGAAATACGATCTAATAAAAAGCATATATTTCTTTCTGCTTTTGCTTTTTTTTTTGTCACGCTTACTTGCTCCAGATCAGCAAACAGACGTAATTTTAGGCACGTATAACCTGGGTAAACACAAAACACACTTTTCAGAGGAGGATTTTTTTTCTTAAGGGGGAAAAGCTACCCAAAGCAATTGAAAAAGTAATGCTCCCCCTTTTCGAATCCTAAATTAACTATGATTAATTACATTTCTAAGTAAAGTTTAGTTCTGTTTTATTCAAAAATAACCTGTTTGACAATATAAAAATGCAACACATCATGCACAAATTTCCTCACTTGGGGCAGGACATCTTCCCCGACCCGGAGAAGGCACTCTACCCTTTTCCATTGTTGGTTATAATGGTCAATTTGTTTTTTTTTTTTGTTTTTTTTCCTAATAAAAGAAAGTATTTGAAAATTGCTTTTTGTATTTACTCAGGTTAATTTTGTTTGATGTTAAAATCTGATGACATGCAACTTTGAAAAAAAAAAAAACAATCAAAGGAAATCTATAAATGGGCGAATACCTCAATCATAAATATACTTACATTAACAATGTCATATGCAAATGAGAGCTTAAACATCCATTCCAGATCAACATCAGAGGCCCCAAAAACATCCTTTAGAAACAAAGTTAAATTACGTTTGAAGATTTACTTCATTTTGGGTGTAAACCTAGTTTGACGTAAAAAAAATTTTGAGATGTTCTACTTACCTTCAGACTGCCTTTCTTGCAATACTGAATGACCAAACAGATGTTTGGTGGCTCAATGCACACGCCGAAGAACTGCACCAAGTTTTCATGTTTCATCTCCTTCATCTTTCTTAAAAGGTTTAAGATTATTAGGCAGAGAGTAGCTTTGATTTTGTGTGTATGAAGAAAATAAGTTATGCTTGCTATTCGTATTATGTGGGTATTTAATAAAAGGTAAAACATGTACTACTGCAAGTTTTACTTCTGACCTGTTCGCAAAATTGTGACATATGTAAATTATTATTTCAGTTTCCACTATTCAATTTATTTATTTTTTTACAGCAGTTACACTATTTTGTCAACAATAGTCTAAAACAAAAACCGCAAAAAAAATCCAAAACAACATGAGGAACTTTACCAGATTGAATTCTGCAATCACTGAAGGTTTCTGGAAATTACAGTTTATAGGGTTCTTGATGTACTTGACGGCGACTTGATTTCCCTGTATTAACATAAACAAATGACATCCGCCAGAAACAATCCCTTTAGTGAGATTAAGTGACTTGGAAAGAGAAATGAAACTTCCCAGTGCAATTGTGTTGATAACAAGTAACTGCTGATCCAGTTTGTTCAAGACTTTTTCTACTTAAGTGCGGGATTTGGTTCACTGTTGTCAAATCACGACGATCTTTTCAATATGCATGTATTTCTCTTCTGAAAGAAGAACGTTTCACCTGGTAGAGGCCTATCGTTGTGTAGATGTGCTCTCTGCCGGTTTTGTCCCGCAGGTCATAGCTGTGGCTTGAAAAGGTGCTCTGACAGCTGCTGCTCCCGCTGTGACTGCCTGTAGAGCTTTGAGACAAACCCTGGTTTGCCTAGAGGAGATGTGACAGAAAAGCAAAGTGCGCGAGCAAATGAAAACTGCCAGCTAAACGACGGTCACAACGTTCCAGCTCTTTTGATTCTCTAACTATCTGGGCGCTCGCACTGTGGGCTCTCTGATGATGGTGATGTCGCCGTAGTTGATTATCCACCAGTTGGAGTCATCCAGCCTCGTCTGGAGCCGAAACTTTTGAAGCATCAGGACCCCGATCCACAAAACCGCCACCACGCCGATGAGGGGGAAGGTCACAAGGACAGCCAGCAGGGCGATTTCTGTGTCTCATAGAAATGATCACAGTGATTACTTACTGCTGGAAAGATTAGATGTACTTGTTTATTATTTTTTTTTTTATACGTCTCAGCTTTAAGTAGTGCTTTACCATTGGTCAGCCACTCGCAGTGCTCGTCATTGAAACCACATTCTGGGATATCAGACGGAGGCTTTCCCTTTGGCCAAATCACAGAAGCAAACACAGATGTCGGTCTGCATGAGATAATCACATAATTAAATTACAACACAGATGTAACATTAAGCACAGCACCAAAGCCTGCAAGCGCCTTCTAGGTATTGATACCCCTTGAACTTTGACAATTTTTATGATGTCACATCTGGAAACTTCTGTGATTTATTCAAATCCTACATGAATAATTTAAGTGGGGTTTTTTTACCTGACACTTTTTGTTTCACTTTCAAAATTCAGGATGGGCACAAACATGGTGCTGCCTCCCACATGCTGCAGGTCATAAATGGAATAGTCCATACATCTCTCCCCCTCCTCATCAAAGTGAACCAGCCCAGAGGCACCTGCAAACGAGAAGCCATGGTCACATTGGACAGTCTATGGAAACGGTGGGTTACAAAGTTTCTCAGTTGTGTATCGTTGTGTGACAGTATTTGTCCTCTATTATATTGTTATTTTTTGTACTGTTGTCCTTCAACTGAGTATTTTACACTGAGGTTTGGTCTGAAGCCTTGAAATGTGATGCGGTTGTGGTGCTTCTGTCTTCATTGTTCAGCTTCAAACATCACTCAGAATCACATGGAAATCTTTTTTGGATTACACAAAGGATTGCAGATGAGACTCCTTTTTATTTTATGTGGGCCTGTCAAATATTCATAGGTCAACTGAATAAACAGGACGAAAGCAGAAAGTACTAGACTCTTGCCAACACAATCTTTCACTTAGGCAACAGCAAATCCTTGAGTAGATTTGTTGCTATGTTGGGAGGAAAATGTTTGCAAGATCTTTGAATTGAATGGGCCTTCCGCCAATTCTCCTTAATATATATATGCTTCCGATTTGCAAAATTATCAGACAGCATGGGATTAATTTCCACTGTTATTCTCATGACATAAATCCCGATGAATCCAATCAATTACTTTGACCACATTAATGTCTTGATGACATCAAAAGCTGGATGACTTTAAATTTCCTGCTTTTAAATTCTGACAAGACAGAAGTTGTAATCTTTGGACCAGAGTCCTCGAAAATAAATGTCTTAATCAATCACTTAAACTAGATGCCATTAAATTGGCATCTGGTAATAAAGTAAAAAATCTTGGTGTTATTTTTTACCAAGACATGTAATTTAAATCCCATATTAAACAGGTTTCCAGAGTTTCCTTTTTTCACCTGTGGAATATCGCCAAAATTAGAAATATTCTGTCCAGGGGTGATGCTGAAAAACTAGTCCATGCATTTGTTACTTCAAGGCTGGACTATTGTGATTATTTACTATCGGGAAGTCCACAAAATGCAGTTCAAAGCCTAAAGCTGATTCAAAATGCTGCAGCAAGAGTTCTGATGAAAATTATCAAGAGAGGTCATATTTTTCCTATTTTAGCTTCCCTTCATTAGCTTCCTGTTAAATCAAGAATAGAGTTTAAAGGTCTCCTTCTCACGTATAAAGCCCTTTATAATCAAGTTCCATCATATATTAGAGCTCTGATTTCCCCGTATGTTCCTAACAGAGCACTTCGCTCTCAGACTGCAGGTCTGCTGGTGGTTCCTAGAGTCTCTAAAAGTAGAATGGGAGGCAGATCCTTTAGCTATCAGGCTCCTCTTTTGTGGAACCAACTCCCAGTTTTGGTCCATGAGGCAGACACCCTGTCTACTTTTAAGACTAATCTTAAAACTTTCCTTTTTGACAAAGCTTATAGTTAGAGTGGCTCATGTTACTCTGAGCTACCTCTATAGTTATGCTGCTATAGGCTTAGGCTGCTGGAGGACATCAGGGTCTATTTTTCTCACTCTACTGAGTTCTCCTACTGTTCTCCAATTTGCATTGCTTGTCGTCATTTCAGCTTTTAACTTTTTGTTCTCTCTATTTTTTTCTTCATAGTAGGTGCAGAAAAGATTCCTGGATCAATGTGTGCTTCTGTGCTTGTTTGTCTCTCTTGTTGTGTCTCTGCTTTGTCTTCTCTAACCCCCAGTCAGTCGAGGCAGATGACCGTTCACACAGAGCCTGGTTCTGCTGGAGGTTTTTCCTTCACGCTAAAGGGGAATTTTTCTTTCCACTGTTGCTTCTTGCTTGCTCAGTGTGAGGGATTGCTTCAAAGCCATGGACAATGCAGACGACTGTCCACTGTGGCTCTACACTCCTTCAGGAGGAGTGAATGCTGCTTGAGAGACTTGATGCAACCTGCTGGGTTTCCTTGGATAGGATTTTTTTATTTGACCAATCTGTATAATCTGATCGAATTTGACTTTGGAAAGTACCTTGAGATGACATGCTTCATGAATTTGCACTATATAAATAAATTGAATTGAATTGAATGCTTTGAGTGTTTTCATTTACACATTCCACTTATGTGTAACATCTCTAGACATTTTAACATACATCTCATGAGTGAAAACATCGCTTATTGTCAATAGGTGTCCATGCTTATGATAAAATAGTGGTTTCCTGCTGAATGTCAATTGCCTAATTAGTTTGACTGTAGGATGAAAGACATAAAACAACTGTTTTTATCAGGTTAAATGTGACATAATTTAGCAATGTGGATCTAAGTTCTACAGCAGACTCCAATACCTCCAATCCCCGAATAGAGGCTGCTTATTGACTAAGAAGCATCTGCTTTAACACCAAAGGTTCCTGTCTGCCATCAGCTGTGATAAAACTGCAGCATTTAATGCTCCCTATTATGAAATGAAACCCATCTTTACTACAGGTTGTTGCAAAAGAAGCTGACAGAATAATCATGAAACAAAACCACAGGAAAATGTGTTATGAAATACTGAGTTGGGTGATTGTGAGCGAAAGTTTACAGTTACCATGAAATCTAAATTTTTCTCTGGTTTTCAGTTTCTCCAGAAGCTGTCTGCCGTCGTGAGGATCCTTTCCTTCTTTCAGGACTTCCTTCAGTCCCATCACATAAAGAAGTACTGCATCGTGAAGGTAGGCTGAATACGGGCTAACCTGAGATTTATTGATGAAAAATAACAGATCAAAATGTGATCAGATTTTATTGATTATCTTATTCTTTAGGATTATTTCTTAATTCTGTCTCTATGGCCTGCTCACCTCACTTTCAGATGTCAGGTTACTCCAGAAAGGATGTCCTTTTAGTCTTTGAAAAACCTCTTTGAAGAAATCATAGTACTCGTATCCTTCATAGGACTTTTGCCCAATGACAAATGTCATGGCAAAAGCTCTTTTGCTGTCCGGGTTTGCCCCGCTGTTCAGGGCACTTTTCCACCAGTTATCCTGGCCAGGAGAAAACAGTCAATCAAAAACACAGAGGGTTATTTAGACGGTAGACCCTTTTCTCTTTTATCATTATCACACCAGTATTTGATGGGTTTAATACACTTCATACCCACAGAAAAGAGGGTATAAAGTTTCAAGAAAAACGAGGGAGGTTTATTGAGAGATCTAAATCAGTTGTTGGTGTAAATTTGAAAAAATGTTGATGCTCCCCGTCTTATTTCATTCAGCACAGGAATTAATGGACTTTACTCTCAGCTGCATTTTACTAGGTACTGTTCAATTGCTGCCTGACACAAAGAGGGAATCAGCCAATCCCATCACAGCAACCCAGAAGATTATGGTATGTAGGTGTGGTGAAGAGGACATGCTACCCGTATACCATCCTGTCTTCGATAAGATTATCTGTTTATTTATCTTTAACACATAAAGTACTCCTGGATCAGTGTCTCTGTGCTCTTTTTGTTGATATGCTTTGCCTTCTCAAACTCCTAGTCAGTCATGGCAGATGGCATTTCACACGGAGCCTGGTTCTACTGGCAGTTTTCTTCCTGTTAAAGGGGAGTTTTTCTTTCTGCTGTTGCTACGTATATGTTCGGTATGAGGGATTGCTGCAAAGGTAAAACCTCCATGCGAACGACTGGCCTTTGAGGCTATGTGCTATTTTAGGGATAAAGAATTGCTTCTTCCACACAAAAAAAAAAAAAAAAGAACAACTGTACTTTTTCCTGAAATTTGAATTTCATTGTTTTTTTGTTTTTTATTTTTTTTACTTTTTTTGGAATGACCATGACATGGATTACTGAGAATCTTCACCAGCATAAGTAATTGCTGCATGTCAGTGATCTGATATAATCAGATTGTTTTCCCTGTACAAAAAACTTTTTAGCAACTGGAATAATAAAACTGAATCCATTGTCTTTAACTTGGATCAAATTGGAATGTATGCATTGACCCATAAATAAACCGAAATGGAGTAAATAAGTGCAGTATAATATTTGGTTTGAGGAATGTTCTCCCATTTATTCAGCTATGCACAGTGCAATGTTTAAGCTGTGTTAATGAAAATGTTACTACAATGGTTGATTATATAAAAATGCAAAACAACACAACATCCCTGTTAACATAATTCCTATGTCTTAATTCCATGATAAACAGGAGTAGACATAAATCTGCAAAGATTCATCCCACCATTTTTCTTTAACCCTGTGATATTTTCAAACAGGATGAGAGAAGTCTCCCTCTCTTTGCTCTGAAACCTTCTCTCCTGTTTGTTCAGCTGAACATTTGGTCGGCTGTTGAATTGTTTTCCTCTCTGCTTCACTGACCTCAAAATGCTGCATCAGGAAGAACACATAGTCGCCATTCATCAGACCCTGACGCTCAGCCTCCAGCAGCAGAGCCATGGAGTCCTCTCTGTTTGTTAGCACCACAATAACTAGTGACCAGATTTGGAAAAAAAAAAAGAAGCTTTATTTTACAGGAACATCAAATGCCATTGTTCATTTTCTGTAATTCAGTGTATTTCTCCAAAACTGTAAAAAAAAAAAAAACTGCCAAACTAAAGCTTTTGATATAATGCTTGTATAATTTAAACAAAATAATACAAAATAGAATTCTATATTTGAGAGAAACAGAGAAATATGACTAAAATAGAATGTAAAGTAATTGATTGACCAAAGTTTGTATCAACTCATCACTGGTGTGAATGTCATTTTCATTTTTGGGTTTTTAATGATTAAATTCAACCAATCTCTTTTTATGGTGGACTTATTATACAACATACAACCTAAATGAAAGTGCAAACTTTGAATATGTTATTTTTTGAATTTTGAATTTGTTGTTTGTTTTCTCTAATTCAAACATGTTTGCAGTTTTACATGCAGGCTCAAATACATACAAATCTCTAAGATTTGGATAAATGTCATGGTGTCACGATGCGTGTGTTTGGCGTAGGACCTAAGTGCAGACAGGAACATGGGATGTGTGATGAAATTATCCATTAATAATAACCCAAAAGTTATAGAACACTGAACACGCAGGATAGTGGAACAACAGAGGAGCAGGCGGGCAAATGGAAAGTACAAGATAAGTAATGGGATGTAATGAGAGGATCCAGCGAAGAACAACCAAAGAGTGAACCTCAAAACAGAGGCAGGGGAGGAAAAATAAGAAGCAAACCAGAAAAGCAATCAGAGAAAATGTAGAGCAGCGCCCGCAGAAGGAAAGTGGGGAAGCTGAGGCAGAGAGACTTATTAACACAGCTAGACGCAACCTGAGGACTCACATAATGTACTAATGAACTTTGGTACTTTCTAAGAACCATTTTTGGGAACCAAGCATGTCTCATCAGCGGTGGGCATTACCCAACGCAGAAGGAAAGTGTAGCTGGCAAAGCTTGTTGACCTGTACACATTTGTTCTGCGTTTACAGAAGTTAGAGCATCCAAAAACTACAGTTAATACATGAAAAGAATAATGACATGCATAAAAATGAAAGAAAACACACATGTTGATGACCGAGTGGAGCTACATGTGATTATGGTTGCGTACATATGAGTCAACACCTCCTTTACCTCTGGCGACTGTTGAGATGTACTTGATGTTCTCATAAACAAGGTCAGGATTACTGGTGTCAAACTTCAGTTCTGCCGTCAATTTGAAATGGGTCCTGAGAGGGTTCTCCACCGTTTTCCACAAAGCATCCACTTTGTCCCAGGTGTTCGTCTTCAACCCCCCTCCGATCATTGCCACGTGACTCCACCCGAAGAACTCCAGGGTCTTCACCAGGACCTCTGAGCTTCGTTTGAGAGGGGGCATGATTTTGATGTAGGAATCGTACATTACCTTATCTTCCAGTTTGGAGGACTGCCCCACGAAGCCGAACATGGGAACGTGCCACGTTGATGCAATTAGACCAGTAACCTGAAAAGTGTGAAATAGAGCTATTGAATCACCAGAATGTGTCTAGAAATTCTTTAATAAATTCAATTTGTTTTAGAAATGATGTCCTTATTGTGTGTCACAGACATGGTCAGGATAAAGGGTTGCTGTAAAATCAAGATTTGGTGGGATTTTTACATTTCCTTTTAATCTTTTGAACCCCATCATTAATAATGTTAAATTTTCAATAGAATCCTGAGTGACTAAAAACAGATGCCAGTGTTTTTTTTCATTTTCTTTCCTTTTCTTTTTTTAACTCTTACTTATGATGCTGCTGTACTCACTGTGGTTGAGTAATTGTCAAAAGACTATTTGCATTTTAATTTAGTGTCTGTTAATATTTGGTTTATAAAGCATAATTAAACCTAATAGAAACACCAACCAATGATTACTAATAAGATAAAACGTTATCTGTTACGTATTTTGGTAATATAGATATATATATATCTTTTATTTGTTTTGTTTATTTATTATTAAGCATTTCCATGTTTATACATGTAACATCACTTGATTCAGTGAGTTTCATAATGTAAATTTTAATTTACAAACCGCAGAAGATAAAATATCTTCTGTCTCACCTCTAGGCGTTATCTTTAACCTAATAATCTGATTAGGATGTAAAGGTATTTCTAGAAACATCAACTAGGGTTTTATATTATAGGCAACATTAAGAAGAAAATAAGGTCACACCTGCAGAATGACCCACATATAGTTTGTTTTTGTTCTCTATGGGATATAACGAGAATGCACAACACAATGTTAAACAAAGTTTGTAAAAGATAAGCTCACAATCAGTAAACAGAAGCTTTGTTTTTTTTTAAATAATCTGTCAACTTGGTTTATAAATAAGTGTATGCAGGAAAACTGCTTTTGGAGATTCTTAAACACAGTTACATCACTTTTCAGAAAATAATAACCAGTAAAAACCCTTCCTTAATTTGTTCCTTGTAAACATAAAAAGACAAAGAGCGTGAACATGTTCTAAATCGTACCTCTGCTTCCTCAGGACACACTGGACCAAACAGAGCTGTCACATTTTCTCTCCACACCTGCTGGATGAATCCTCCCAGGGACTCTTTGGGATTACAGTCGGTGTCCTTGTACACAAAATCCAGACTGTAGTTGCCCAGGAAGGAGGGGTTGTTGTTCACCTTCTCCACGGCTATCTGAATGGCCGAGCCCAGCCGCCGGGCGCTGAAGGGGAAGGACACGTTCCACGGAGCCTGGAAGCCAATGAGCAGCTTGTGATTTGGAGATCCATTGCTGCTGCTGCTGTTATGGATGTTCATGGTGGCAGCGGTTGTAAAAAGTGTGAGGTGGAGCATCAAAATATGGCTCATGCTGGACAAATGGAGTACCTGCTCTCATCCTGTTAGTTTCAGGGCGAACTGGGCTTAAATACTCAACTACCTTGGTGATGCTGGGCAGTTGATTAGGGAGGAGAAAATGTAAATATGTGGAGGAGAGTAGGAGGTACAGAAGCCAGACCAATGTTTTCTGTTGAGAAAAGGACTTGCACTGATTGGTTAGAACGAGAGGTTGCTGGAGAAAGGATGAGCAGCATGTTTAGTGGATAGAGCATAGAGAGGGAAACGTATGAAAAAGTGAAAGGAGCACTGAACATTTTTTTACGAGTACAGGCAGATCTCAATAAATTAGAATATCATTAAAATTAATTTATTTTAGTTAGTTTTTTTAGTTACTCAGTTCAAAATGTGGCTATTTCAGCCTTTGATAAAAGGAACAATTCCATTTGAAAGATTGTGCCCAAACAACAGGTATAACCTGTGATTATTCCTTTTTTATTATTATTTTGTAATTGTCTAGTTTTCTGAGAAACAAAATTTTAGGTATTTCTTAGTTGAAAGCCATAAATGTGAAAGTTTACAGAAACAGACATTAAATGTTTCTCTCTGTGTGTGATGCATCTATATAATGTTTTGCTTTCCATTTTTACCCAGATACACATTGAAAACTCTGGTGTTTCGGGGAAAAATATAAAAAAGGAACCTTTGAGATTAAGTCAATCAGGAGTTGCAGGGGATTAAAAGGAAGTGAGTTATAAAAAAAAATGAAGATCAAAATACAGTTGGTCCAGATCTCATAGCTGTGTGTGAAGATGTTAAGTGGATAGCATGGACAATTTAAATTTTAAACAAATTTATTACCTCTATCTTCAACAGTGAGAGGATGCCTTAGGAATGCAGAACAAGTGTACTGATACTCATTTTCTTGAACAAAGTGGATGTGTTGAGCTGCATTAAATACAGATGAGTAAAGAATCCACAAGGTCCCATTCTGGATATGGCTGCATGTTTTGGACTGTGTTACTGCCAGAAGGTTAGCCTCTGCCTCACTCTCAAATATTTTGGAGCCTGTAACAGGTATTTTTTACAGGGTTTGCCTATATATATCTCTATCCATCATCCCATTAACTCAAAAAAAGATGCCCTATCTCTGCTGAAGAACCCACAGCAAAATGCGAGTAGTATTTTGCATTCCAGTCACATCTGACCACAACACCTTTGTCCACATGTTTGCTTTGTAACCAGCACTGCTTGTGGTAAAATGCAAATTAAACCTCTGATGGCTCTCCTTAAAAAAAAATTACTTACTGTTTGACACTCTTCCAAAATGGTCAGATTTGTGGTATGCACAACTACTAATTGTCCTGTTGAGAAATTCTCCTACCTGAGCTGTGGAAATCAACACAAAGTATATTGTATTTTTGCCTAAGCATGGAGGCTACCCAAATGTGGCCCTTTTGTGGCAGATGACTAAAAAAAAAAAAAAAAAAAAAAAAAAAACTTAAACTGCATTGCTGATATTGCCTATGTTTTGGGCTTTGGGCACCTAAACCCATCATCTTCGAATGAAAAGCGCATAGTAACACAAAAAAACCTACTAAGAGAGGGCCGCCCACCAAAACTTGCAGACCAGGCAAGAAGGGCTTAAATCAGAGAGGCAGCACAGAGACCAAAGGTCCCTGTGCTGAGAGACCAAACCCTTGGGACTTGAGGATCTGCCTCTAGGACCATGATAAGCCATAAACTCCATATAGCCGGGCTTTATGGAGTTGTGTGTTTGAATGGCCTAGTCAAAGTCCAGGCTTCAATCTGATTGAGAATTTGTTGTTAGACTGGAAGATCGCTTGGGCAAAAGTCCCCGTGGCCAGATGTGGCCAGCTTTGTCTCTTCCAATGACTAATGCAACACACCTCTCATCAGGAACCCTGAAGAACATTTAAAAATGACTGTATGTTTTGGACAGCATTGCCTGGGTCCTGATGAGAATGGGTAAACACGAACACATCACCCTCATATGCCGTTCACTTAATTAGCTTCCTGTCTCTGAACAGATAACCTACAAAATCTCACTGCTGACTTTTCACTGTTTGCACAGTAACATGCCATCTCACTTAACCTGAGGAGCACTATGCCTCCACCTTTGGAGGACTCCTATTTTTATCATATTGATTTATTAACTGCAGCACTTTGAGATACTTTGTAAAGAATAAAAATTATTATTATCAAGCTCTTAGACTTATCCAAAGTGACTTTGAGACGAGGTACGCAGCGAGGAACTGGCTTTTTTGGTAGGGGAGGTGGTACAAACTCTCAAACAATCCATTTTAATTCCAGGCTATGAGGCAACAAACCATGAAGAATACCAAGTGATGAATACTTTTGCGAGACACTTTGTGTATTATTGAGAGGTATCATGTCCTCTGGAACAAGAACTCTTTAGAACAATCTTTGACTGCCATTAAAGATTATTTAGTTTCTGTCTACCAGGCTTTGCTGCCTAGGGTCTGCTTTGTAAAACAGCTCAAGCTCATACAGACAGGATGGACTCTTGCCAAATTCTGAAAGAGGTCAGTGTTGGTGTGATTTGAACAGATTATGTTCTACTGTGTTTAGCGAGAGCAGTTAACCTAACATGTGTTTTTGGGTTGTGGGAGGAAGCTGGAGTACCCGGAGAAAATCCACGCATGCAGATATATATCATGAAAACTCATGCACTCACTCAGACCATTTGCGGACACAATATCTTTCTATCTGGTCGCATTATTTCTAATAATCGGTCTCTCTAAATTAAACACCCTCTAACCATGTCTCAAACACAGAGTTAGACTTTAACACTTGAATCTAAATACGGCAGAGAAATTATTCCAAGTTTCAGCGCAGAGGCTCTTACAACACAAGGTCCTGAGGAAGAAGCTCCTCGAGTCATGGCCGCATTGCCATTTTCTGTACTTTGTAACTGACTATAGACACACCCACAAAGGGGATGGTGTCTCCTCACGTGATATTAGTAGAAAGAATGTGTCGCCCTGGCGACCTTATCTGTTTTATTGCATGTGTTATTCTGTGGTTGTCTTGAGCTGGCTAAGTGTAGGCACAGTATACGTCTAATACCACAAGGAGAGCTGCTCCAATATTAACTTCACACAGCCTATTTCTAACTGGCTTTAACTTTCAGCAAAAAAAATTTCAAATCTAAACAACAAACCATAACAAATGCCTCCTGGGAATCCAGAAAGTGCTGCTGTACTTTGTTACGTGATAATGTATATAGTCTACTTCACAGCAGTGTTAAACAAGTCAGGAAAACAGAGATACCCAGGAAGGACTATTTTCTACATACTTTCTACCAAACTACCACCATGCACTGGAAAACACATACCCAGCTAGCTTAAACCCAAATGTGCGCCGTGAAAATGGCTAATCATGAAATTTTTTTACAACAGGCAAAACAGAGGAGAAATAATCATCCCTTCCTCCACAAAACAACTGGAAACACTTTGTTAGTTGAGTTATTGAGTTATTCAAACTGAGTTTATGTCATATTATTCTTATTAATTAGTCTTTTCCTGTGAAAATAAGTGGTTAATATAAGCTGTAATGTCACTTTATTTTTTTTAAACTGACCCACCCATTTTTATTACAATCATTCTGCATTTTTCCACTGTTCCCAAATCAGTTTTATTACAGGATGGTTTAACTCTTCGTCTTCAGATATCGTTGAGCGATATTTAAAAGAGATAACTTTCAGATTATGGTTTAACAACCAGAGGTCACTCCAAAGGTGCCGGGATTTTATCTTTGGCTATCAGTGCCCTCCCCATAAATTAAATCAGACAGGCCATCATCTCCCCCTTTTAATCCAAGCAAAGACAAATTTCTACTTTAAATTAAACTAGAAATAATGCAAACACTGAATAAAAATAAAATGGGACAGCTATATAGAGGAGTGTGAACAGATTTGATAAACATTCAGATAAGTAAATGCAGCAAACAAAAAAAAGGTGAGAGCTGTCGCAGGTCTCCCGGGAGCGTTATATGCAGAGAGCAGACCTGGCAGGTTGAGCCTTGACCGGTGCTGAGGAGCCGTCACACCTGCATGCAGTTTGAGGCGCTAATGACTGCAGGCAGGCAGATTGTACATCTGTGGTGTTGCTGTCTTCAGCTGCCTTTCCTCAGGAGAACCCTGCTCAACCTGATCCCAAACTGCTGCTGCTAATCCCAGCAGGTAACATCAACCTTACCATCAACATTCTCTTTTTGTCTTACTCTCAGGTGAAACTAACTTTAAAAAAAAAAAACAACACAGAGGGTCAGCACCATGCATTAGCTTTGCTAAATTAGAACACCGAGGTCAGATTTGATTACATTAAAATCTCATAGTGTAAGAACATGGAATTAAAACGTTTGTATTGCTGTTGTGGTTTAATTGAGATTTAGTACTGGCTAAATTGAAATTAATATATTTTTTTCCTGGCATGTTTGTTCTGTGGCTGCAGTCCCATGAGTAGGTGCTCTTTCACCTACTCATCTGTGTGATATCTGCACAAAGCGGCTTTGCTTTATGGTGTTTAAATGAGCTACAACATTGAGAATTAATATAGAGCCGTGCATCACAGGAAATGGTGGCATGTCACCTTGTGGCTCTAAATCCTAAATTTATATATATATTTTTTTATACTGGTTTTGTCTCTATCATAGGAAATATTTGTACTTTAGACATGCTAAGTTGCAGATAAGAACACTGACCTTTCATCAGGTGTGACATCTTGATATATTTCGTCCTCTGTGATTATCTCTGATAAAACATTTATCTTTCTGGACTGAAGTCAGAGAAGATGGGAGTGAAGATTAACCCTCTGAAGTAGCTTAATAAAGTTTAATAACTTTAATACTATGAACCTACCTACCTACAAACCAAGACTGTTTTGATGCCTGTGTCGTCTTTTATGAGTGGAAGTAATAGTGGCCAAAGTTCAACAATCCTAAGTCGGTCCGTCAGCTGTTTTATCAGCTCCTGTCCTCCATGTGCTTCCTTACAGATCAGTGGAAGGGGATCTGCACCGCACACACCTCAGAGGGCTAGCAGCAGGTAGGCAATACATCCAAGAGCTTTACTATGTTTTGGGATTTGTTTGGCCTCATTAAAGGCTTTGTGCTTCTTTAGAGGTTTTTCTGTTTTTTTAAAGTATTTTGCTCAGTATAAAAAGGAGAGTGTCATGTAAGCAGACTACAATGTTCTCTCTGAGCACAAGAAAATGTGTCCAGTATGAAAAGCACAACTTTGTTTGGAAATGTCACAAAATTCATGAACAAAAATGTAAAAGCCTAACATGTGTTTAAAACAAACACAAAAAAAACTTGTTGTGTTTATTTTTATTTTTTTGTAAAAGGGTGGGGGGCAGTAAAGTCATGCATGATCCTCTTTCCCTGTATGTTTGCCTTTCTATCCATTTTAGATATGCATGCATGCATCCAAACCATGCCTAAATCATATATTACACATGCACTGTAATGTGTGGAGCATTTTTTTTTTTTCAAAGGAGAATATTATCTTAATCATTTTAAGTGTAGCTGTTGTGCAATGTATTCTGACCTTGACCTGAAGCTGATGAGGCAACCACGCCAATGGTGCTGTGAATAGTTGTTTCTTGAGTAACATGGTGGATTCAAGTGTGTACATGGCTGTTCAAATGCTGACTTTCATGGGAGAAGTGGGGATGAATTGACCTAATTCATGTTTTGGACATAATCTTATATTTTATATCATGGTACAGTGAAGCTGGTCATTAAATTGAAATTGTGACAAAAGTGGTGACCTATGTACGGGGGTTGGTCATAATTAGAATATCAAAAAAAAAAAATTCCCCAGTAATTCCATTCAAAAAGTGAAACTTGTATATTCACTACACATTTGTGTGTCTTATTTCTTTTAATATTAATGACTAACTGACAACTAATGAAAACCCCAAATTCAGTATCTCAGAAATTAGAATATTGTTTAAGACAATACAAAAAAGGATTTCCAGAAATGTTGGCCAGTTGAAAACTATGAGCACATGCAGCACTCAATACATAGTTGGGGTGCCTTTTTCCCTGGATTACTGCAGCAGTGCAGCATGGCATGGAGTCCATCAGTCTGTGGCCCTGCTCTGGTGTTTTGAGAGCCCAGGTTGCTCTGATAGTGGCATTCAGCTCTTTTGAATTGTCAGGTCTGGTATATTGCATCTTCCTCTTTACAATACCACATAGATTTTCTACGGGGTTAAGGCCAAGCAAGTTTGCTGGCCGATTAAGAACAGGAATACTTTAAATCAGGTACTGGTAGCATTGGCACTGTGTGGAGATGCCATTTCCCAAAATCTGCGTCTCCATAAAGCTGGTCAGCAGCAGGGAGCATTAAGTGCTCTAAAACTTCCTGGTAGATGGCTGCGTAGACCTCAGAAAACACAGAGGACCAACCCCAGTAGATGACATGGCACCCCAAACCATCGCTGACTGTGGAAACTTTACACGGGACCTTGAATAACGGGGACCTTGATTTCCAAGACAAAGCTTGGAAAGGAAATGCAAAATTTAATTTCATCAGAGAACATAACTTTGCAGCAGTCCAGTCCTTTTGCCTTTAGCCCAGGCAAGACACTTCAATTTTTCAATATATTTTTTATTTTTTTATATAGCGCCAATTCATGATACATGTCATCTCAAGGCACTTTCCAAAGTCAATTCGATCAGATTATACAGGTACAAAGATTCCTATCCAAGGGCACTCTGACACTCTTCTTCAAGAGTGGCTTGACCCAAGGAATGGGACACCTGAACCCCATGTCTTGCATACGTCTGTGTGGTGGTTCTTAAAGTTGCACTCCACTCTTTGTGAATCTCCCCCACATTTTTCAATGGGTTTTGTTTCACTATCCTTTCCAGGGTGTGGTCATCTCTATTGCTTGTGCACTTTTTTTTTTCTACCACATCTTTTCCTTCCCTTCGCCTCTCTATTGATGTGCTTGGACATAGAGCTCTGAAGAGCCAGCCTCTTTCGCGATGACCTTTTGAGACAACTGTCAGGTCAGCAGTCTTCCCCATGATTGTGTAGCCTACAGAACTAGACTGAGACCATTTAAAGACATTTGCAGGTGTCTTCAATATCAGACCTTTTCACAATATTCCTTTTCATTAATTGTCGGTTATAATCATCAAAATTAAAACAATACTTGAGGTGTGTGTGTGTGTGTGTGATGAATCAATATAATATAGAAGTTTAACTTTTTAAATGGAATGGGGGGAAAAAACATACTTTTTCCATGATATTCTAATTATATGATCGGCACATGTAGAGTGTCATTACAACCACTGCTATTTCTCTGAAACCCATGAGAAGACTAGATGAAAACTGGTGGGGGAACTTGCCGGCTACTTTGGAGTGTCACTTGGTGAGCAGCAGCAATCTCCTAAATGTCGTCTTGTATCTGGGAAAAAAAAAAAAAGACGGTATTGGTAGAAACACTGATGCTTTTGCTAGTAATGGAACCTTATCTGGTTGTGGATTAAAGTATTCCAAAACCCTGAGAGACTTGTGGTTTGATTAAATCAAACTGTAATCTTTTGTCACAAAAACGCTGAAAGAGAATTGTTCCTGATACCAGGCAGTTTTAACCCAAATGTAGAAGGTTGAAGATGAAGAGGGATTTTGGTTTTCCTTTTTACTGAGTGCAAGCAGGAATGCAATATGATACCAGAATAGCTTATGCTCAAGAATATTAAAGATTTGCAGCTGCCTGGCCAGAATCTCCATCCGAATCTCCTAGGTCAGTGCGGTCACCTGAGGAGGGCAGACCAGGGGAAACTGAAGAAATCAAGATTTCTGACAAAAATTAAATCATCAAATTCAAAGGATGACTCTGCAAAGTTTTTAAAAGCAAAATGTGATTTGCAATCAGGTTATTTATTTATTTTTTCCCTGTGTATTTGGAATAAAAAGAGTTTTGCATCACAAAAACATGTCTTTTTACATTGCATATGTACTTTATATTCATATTACCAAGGGCTTGATGTTGTGTTGGTTCTGATGATGGCTCTAAATCGCTACATTCTGATTAACCCCCTCTGATTTGTTCTGATTTTACATCCCAGCTGACCCTACACCATGGACTTCATCCTCCACTTGCTGTTCTCGCCTCTCCCGACCACAGTGGCCATCTCACTGATCGCCGTCGGTGTTGCCACCTTGTTTTACCTCAATGCACGGCCCAGTCCACTCCGCAGCCCAGCCGACCTCAACCGCCAGACTTTGGGAGTCAAGGTGACGGCTGCAGCTGTGGCTTAAGCTTTATGAGTTTATAGTGAATTTAAACTCTCTCATGCTCATGATACTGACCTCAAATTGTGTAGGTTATAATGGCGTGAGGTAACGTCTTTTCATTATTTTATTTTTTTAGGATGGTGCCAGAAAAACTGCCTTGTTGGAGGACAACAACAACCTTATGTCGTATCTCTACAATGATGCAAAGACCCTATATGAGGTCTTTCAAAGGGGCTTGAGAGTTTCAGGTAATTTTTTTTAAATAAAAAAAAGATTAGGTTAGATTTTGTATCATAATTAAATGTTTTCCAATAGGGTAGGGATCTGTTGATTTGATAAAACTTGGAATAAACTCACAGATGGTTGGGAACTAGGAATGCTAAATTGCACGGTGATGAATTTGGACAAAATGATTTCACTTGTGGTCAAATGATCTGGCACGACGTGCTTAGTTCTGTGCTTTGACACGACTCAACACTTTACTGATGTGGGACATGACACCAGGACCATCTTATTTTGCAGGTAATGGACCGTGTTTGGGCTACAGAAAACCCGGGAAGCCTTACCAGTGGCTGAAATACAAACAGGTACAGAACAGTATACCAATAATTTAAACAATTATGATCAAATGGTAAAATATCATTTGAAATCATTTCCCCACCTAAAGTGGGGGGGGGGGGGGGGCGGCAACAACTATCCATTACAGTCTCTTAGGAAATAAAACGGCTTATGTATGGGTTTCTGTGGCTCAGTGGGTTGAGTATTGTCTTGCAATTGGAAAATTGTGGGTTCGATTTCAGCTTCCCCTGTCACATGTTGATGTGCCCCTGGGCAAGGCACTTAACCCCAAGGGTGTGTGTGTGTGTGTGTGTTAGTGAGTACGATTGAGTGATTGTGGCTATAAGCACTTTGAGTGGTCAGTATGACTGGAAAAGCTATATAAAAAGTTCCGTCCATGTACCATTTAATAGTTTCTTAAAGTTATTTTAAGGAGACTGTATTATACATGTTTAAAGGATATTAAATGTATTCAGTATTTGTTCTTTTTTTTAAGAGACAAAGCAAAAGTGTGCTTCAACCTACTTTCTTTTAATTTTCACTCTAGCTTTAAAATCCCCTTTTTAACAACTGAAACTAGCCCCACCCCTCCCTCTTTCTCTGGACTTTTATGAACAGGTATGAGGAATTGCTGTAATATTGCTTTTCTGTTTGATCTCCCCTTTTCTCTCAAGGTGTCTGACAGGGCACAACACTTGGGGTCAGGACTCCTACACAAAGGTTTGACGCCCAGCTCGCAAACATTCATCGGCATCTTTGCTCAGAACAGACCTGAGGTAAATGGAGTCTTTTTTACATAATTATTTTTTTGTCTTACAAGCATCCAGTAACTTATGCTTTCTCATTAAAACAACTTGCAGTGGATTATTGGTGAGCTGGCGTGTTACACCTACTCCATGGTAGCAGTCCCCCTGTACGACACGCTGGGTCCTGAGGCCCTAGTCTTTATTATCAACCAAGGTAATTGGGTCTATACTTTGCTCTCTAATGCTGCTAATTGCAGAGGCGATAAGACGTCCAGTAACAGTGTTCCCTCAGGTGTCTGTCAATAGTTGTTTTTTGTTTTTTTAGCTTGTCTATCAGTTTTTCTCTGCAAACTTGTAGATTGAAATTTTGACATAATTTTTGACATAATTTTGACACTACTTTTGGTTTTAAACAAACTTTTCTTAAAGTCAAATTAATACTTTTTTATTTCTTCCCTATAAGCTGACATCTCCACAGTGCTCTGTGACAACCAGAAGAAAGCTGAGACATTGCTGCTCAACCACGAAAAAGGCCAGACTTCAGTTCTCAAAACTGTTGTGCTCATGGACCCATTCAGTCCTGACTTAATCGAGCGAGGAAAGAAGTGTGGGGTGGACATCATTTCCCTGGAGGACATGGAGGTAAAAGACTCAAAAATGTTTTCTTTTTTTTATTTTTGTTTGACTTGAACTAAAAGATGGTTTTATCTGAGGACTACAGGCACTGGGGAAAAGTAACCTCCAAAAGCCAGTAGTAAGTTATAAATATTTTTTATTCTTTTTATAATTCTAATGCGATAGGCTGCTGACTCTGAGGTACTAATTTCTTGTTCCAATAGCCGCCAAGGCCAGAGGACCTCAGCATCGTTTGCTTCACCAGCGGCACTACAGGTGATCATCTTTGGCAGGAGTGTCAGTCATTTCTATACTGGGCCACTTTGACTTCATGAACTCATTAAAAGGGCCGGTTGCGCTTATATAGATGATACTTTTCATAATTTCATTTCAGTTTACATAGAAGTACAAAAAATACACAGTAACATAAAAGTGGCACCCTTAGGCCCAATTTATAGTTTATCTGCAAAACAAAGTTGATATTGTGTTGAGTTACTTTAAACTTATCATTCTACATCAGTTTTTCTCTTTGGACATTTCAGGGTTGTTTTTAATGTAAATGGTAAATAGCTTGTACTTGTATAGCACATTAACTTGTCTTGACGACCTCCAAAGCACTTCACACTCACACTCTCAACCTGTGTGAAAACCGTGTTGTTGTAACAGCATCCTGCCCCTAGATGTCGGTTTTCCCACAACATTCTCTACAGGAGGCACAGTTTTAGCCACTTTGTACAAATTAAAAGGATATATGCCTCTGCTTTATGATGAGACTTTTTTTGGTTCTTGAGGGCTGGATAAATTGAACCTGTCAAGAGTTAAAAGCTACCCCCTCAAAAGAAGCTTTTGAAAGCCTGAGAACAATTAATTGACAACTTGAAAAGATTATAAAGGAAATGTTTCGCTGCTGCTTGAAGGATATGCATGTAAAAAAAATAATAATCAGGGATTGTTTACAAAACTTGTGTAGTGCTGAATTTCTTATTTCTGTGGTTTTTGCTTCAATTTCTTTGTCTCTAAAAGGAAACCCGAAGGGTGCCATGTTAACGCACGAGAATGTTGTTGCTGATGCTGCAGCGGTCGTCAAAAGCTTTGAGGTACATCTGAATAAAAACTGAACCAACATTTAAGAAAGGGGAAAGAATTTTAACGTCATCATCTAGCTCAACATCAATTTTGTTTTGCCCCCTTTTAGACATCCTTAGTTCCATGTCCTCAGGATGTCACCATTTCCTTTCTGCCTTTGGCACACATGTTTGAGAGGATTGTCCAGGTGAGGTTATGGCTTCCTTTTGAGAGTCAAGTCACTGGTCAGAATATCCGAGGGTGTGTTTGATCTATTTTTCTAAAAATTTCAGACAGTGGTTTATGGTGCTGGGGCCAAAGTGGGGTTCTTCCAGGGGGACATTCGGCTGCTGCCAGACGACATGAAAACTCTGCAGCCAACAATTTTCCCGGCGGTGCCTCGACTGCTCAATCGAATCTACGACAAAGTCGGTCAATTCTTCCAACAGCTGTCCCCCCACCTTCAAATAAACGTTTTGTTACAGTAGCTATTTTCATCTTTGTAACCAGGTGCAGAGCGGAGCCAATTCCCCCTTTAAGAAATGGCTGCTGAACTTTGCTACAGCGAGGAAATATGCTGAGGTAAAGGATGGCATCGTCAGAAAAAACAGCATTTGGGACAAACTCATCTTCAACAAAGTCCAGGTACTGCCTCTACAAACTATCTAAAAACATGCAAACTATGAAACTCGTGTTAGCCTTTAGTGGTCCCTTACCAATATCATTAGAATGTTCTTCAGGAAGTCGAGGTTTTTGAGTCTTCAATTTTATTGGTGTTTACGCCATCTTGATTCATCATTCATTTTACACTGTGTGCGCACGGTAAAGACTACAGTAGTGGCCACATTGCGTCGGACTAAGTTCCAATCTATCCATCCCTCGATCTTTTCTATCACCACTTGTGAACTAGGCCCTTCAACTCTGGAGAGACAAGCCCAGTTTCTGAGAGCTAAGGCCTGGAGGAGCTTAGTCTTAACCCGGCTAAGTAACGCCTAGAGTGCACGCTCAAGGTTATTGCACGAATACAGGAACAACAACGGCCTGCCTAAAACTTTAGATTATTCTGTTCCTTTTGACTTGGAGGTTGGAACTAATCGGACAGTAGGAAAAAACATGGATGCTCGCACTGTTGTTAAAACAATGACAACGCTGTTCTAGGTGATATTTTGTGCTAATAAAGAGCTGAAACATCATGTCTGAACAATGAAAGGTAGCACCTGTACGACTGACTGTAGTAGCTCTCAATTATCCAAATAACATTTAAACATTGAGTCTTACTCAATGTTGCTCCGAGTAGCATCCATGATGAATGCGGAAGTCTGGTACCATCCTGTTGCACCGACTGTCCAAACGGTAACACTGACTTTTAGGGGCCGTTCCAGTTAAATTTTTGGACCCCCAGACATCAAGAATTCCGACTTCAGAGGACAAATGGAACGGACTATGAATCCTGACGCCCTAATCTCTAGTACACTTTGATCCTGTCCATGATGACCACAAACAAGATTGATGACCACAAACAAGAGAGACAGGGGGCTGATTTCATGGTCCAGGTCGCACTGGGCACAATGGTCTGTGTCCTTAAGCTGTGGGGGGAACCCAACTCTGTGTAAACCAGGACGATGTGGCTCTTAAAAGTAACCCAGGCACCTCCTCCTTTCACAGCAGCCCCCACTTAAACCCTTCATGGCACCAAAACGGCACTCGAGTAGTAACTATACAAATACTGCACTTCTTTTATTGGCTGATTGTAAAACCCCTGTCAATTTATTCACCCCATGGCTGCTTTTGTTGCAGCTGACCACTGTACTAATATTCCGATTGTGGCATTTTGAAACACTACACCATTTCTGACAAGAGTTTTTCTTTAACTCTTGGTGACTTTTTCAACCAGCCCTACCTGTTTCCCAAAGTTTTGTTGGGTCATTTGTTTCTTGATGATGCACCATTTAAAGAAAATGTGCTATAACTGGAAACAGATCTGTTGTTTTTTTTTTTTTTTTTTACAGCTGCTAAGAAAATGCAAACAAGTATACATTTTCTCAAACCCACTATTTTTCCAGACTAAGCTTGAAATGTCATCAATTTCCTGAATTCTATTGGTAGTTGTAGAAACCGTCAAAGATCTGGCTAGCTTTGCGCTTGTTAGGAAATCTGTAGTGATGAGACTTAGCTGAACAACCGAAAAAATGTCATTTAAAAATAGTTCCAAGGGTTTTGTCAAGCTTTATATCAGATATCTTTGAAAAGGGTATTCAAGCATCTTGGCTGGATTATTGTTAATCTCTGTAGATTGGTGTTGGTCACACTTGTCCCTTCATGGTTTCAGGCAGTTCAAAATGTTGCAGCTTGTCTCTAACACAAACTCAGGCATTACCACGTTTTCCGAAGCAGTTGGTCTTCCTTGCCATGCTCCCTTTTTTTTTTTTTTTTTTTTTTTTTTTTTTTTTTTACTTAAGTCATGATGCCCATTTTGGTATACCTTTCTGATCACCTGCAGCATAATGTCCTGCAAATGTCTCCAAAGATCCCTTGCTTTTAGATGTCCCAAGCTCTAAGCTGGTACACGGGTGTCATTCACTTCATTGATTCTTCCTAGACCTTTTAACTCTGACTGTTTTTTTTTTTTTTTGTTTTTTTTTTCTCCCCATTTAAAAAAAAAATAAAAATTGTTCAACCTTATGTCTTTCAAAAGCAGTTGTAAAATGTGTTTGTGTAACTAAATGGGAACTGGATGTTGCTTACAGTGGCTCTAAATATCCTCATCCCTGATTCAGGAGTCTCTGGGGGGCCGTGTGAGGTTCATGGTGACCGGAGCAGCACCCATATCACCATCTGTTCTCAGCTTCCTTAGGGCTGCTCTGGGTTGCCAGGTAATAAACCTTTAATCCTCTCATTGTACCTAGGGTCTTTATAAGACTTTGTTTTTCCATGCAAACATGAATGCCCCCTTTATTTATTTTTTTAAGGAGAATATTGCTTGTTATTCTCTTTGGTAGTCTGTAATATTTGCTAATTTGTGAATTCCCCATAAGGAAATGCACTTTGTTTGACCAATGAACAGTTGGAATATAATTTTGCTTTACCACAACAGTTGCATGAGGATACACCAAATCGGCTTTATGCAAGAATATTTGTTTTCGCCAAGGAGTTGCAGCCTTAATAATAAAAAAGGCAGTGATACACAATTTAAGTTGCACTACAATTTAACGCATTCTGAATATACCACATTCATTTGCTGTCAAACTGTAAAACAATGTTGCAGAAAACCAACCATCTTGCATCAAAATATGCCAGCCTCTTGAAGTTGGCTTCCCTGTGGATTCACTTTAAAACACTCATAAATCCTGAGGATTTAACCTTTTTTTTTTTTTTTTAATAATCTCCAAGGAGTTTGCTATAAACTGACCCAGATGCAGTAATGTTGGTGTTCGAGCGGAACAATTGCACAACACTGATGCTGGTTGCTGTTGAGATGTTTATCCTGCTCTCTGGTTCTCTCAGATCTTTGAAGGATATGGTCAGACAGAGTGTGCAGCAGCCTGCACTTTCACCTTGCCAGGAGATCACACTACTGGTACGTGGTTGTACAAACTGTTCATGTAGGCCCTGACCTTTTCTTTTTTTGAGAAATGTGATGTTTAAATAGCCCACATTTTTACTTGTAATGCTAAATGTTTCACATTTGAAAAGAACGGAGAAATCTGGAAGAAATCCTTGACGGGTACTGTTTTGCTTCAGGTCATGTTGGAGTGCCTCTGCCTTGTAATTTCTTGAAGTTGGTCGACGTGGATGAAATGAACTACTTTGCTTCAAATGGTGAAGGGGAGGTAGGTGAACCGGAAATCTGTTTTAGACCGGGGGATATTAAAGTCTTGTGAGAGGGTCTGGGTGAAATTGATTTGGAGAAATTTTCGTGCAGGAATCAAAACACTATTTTGGACCAATATTAAAAAAGAAAAAAATGGCTCCAGTCTCCCTGTTCCATTTTTAATAACCAGCAGCCACTCTGAGCCCTGATGAATTCCTTTCAGCTCAGAAAGAAGCCAGTCTGATCTCTTCTGTTTCACACATGGCTAAGCAGGGAAACAAGGCCTCCTCTGCAGTGGTGGTGAAGCATGATGGCTGTAAACAATTTTATGTAAATGCCTCTTTTAATTTGTATTTTTAAAAATCTTGGTTTGAGGTGAAGACATATGGACACTAATCAGAACAGACCCTGTGCAAGTATTGCCTGCTGTCTTTTATATATAAAAAAACACTATTTGAAGTGATCTACCAGCTTGAAATTCTTAGGGTTGAAGGGATAGATATGAGAGCAGGGAGAGATGGGATGGAGACTGTGTTTTTAAACTTTAAATATAGCAAATTTGTTTCAATAGTTGTACGTCACATGTTTTGTCTTATTTTTTTTTTCCAGGTGTGCATTAAGGGCACAAATGTGTTCAAGGGATACCTTAAAGACCCAGAAAAGACCGCAGAGGCCTTAGACAAGGATGGTTGGCTCCACACTGGTGATATTGGCAAATGGCTTCCGGTAAAATGCATCATTTGTTTTCCTGCATCGTGAAAAAATGGATGTGATTGGCTTAATCTGTACCATGAGAATAGATTAAACTGCTAAACGATGACTTGCAACTGCAAACCTGCTAAGACATGGCCATCCAGCTAAACGAACGGGCTGTGAAGGAGAGCAGAGAAACGGCCAAGAAGCCTAACTCTTAAATACATTCACTACAAAGCTGGCCTTTATGGGAAAGAGTGCTGCAGTTCTTTCAGAGTACCAAGAGGACACAGTATACATGTGGAAGTAGCTGCTCTTCATGGGCAGGGAACCTGGTTGGGGTCGTTGGTAAAATGGATTGATCTTAATACAGGGCAATCCTAGAAGAAAGCCTGCCAGATTAAAGGCTGTAGTTGCAGTTCATCTTGCTGCAGGATGACAGATATTGACAGCCAGTCAGAGAAATGGGGGTTTTCTCCTCTGGCTGTATATTTAGTTAAGTCTGTTTGAGAATATGGGGCAAGATGTATTTCTGTTGAGGCTTCCAATCTAAGAGTTTGAGCTAAATTGCAAAGACTTTGCCCATGAGACTGAAATCTGCTAAGCGTGTGGAAACAAGCCCCAAAAATTTGCAGCTGTATTTGTGGCAAAAGGCAGTTCTGCAAAGCAACTTAAATGGCCTGGATACAACTGCACACCAGCCTTTTCAGCTTTGTATTTGTCAAGTTAAAACTTGAATCAAAAGCTACATATCATTTTACTTACCCTAGACAATCTTCTAGCAGATGAAATCCAAAGATACTGTGGTTTGTGACATGTAAAAATAATTCAATGTGAGTACTTAACTTTTTCTTGAGGTCCCCAAACCTTCATAAAACTAGACCCTGCAATTTTAGTAAGATCAGCTCTGGTAACGGTGAGTCTTTCCCCAAGTGATGACGGACAAGTTTCTCAGTTCTGCCTTGTGGTTTTTGCAACAGAGCGGAGTCTTAAAGATCATTGACCGAAAGAAGAACATCTTCAAGCTGGCTCAGGGGGAGTACATTGCCCCAGAGAAGATTGAGAACGTGTATGTCCGCAGTGCACTTGTGGCCCAGGTGTTTGTGCATGGAGACAGTCTGCAGGTAATGTCCCCTTTTTTTTTTTTTTTTTTTTTTTTTAACTCTACCATTCCAGTTGCTTTAACTTTAACACTTATTTTCTGTCTGTGTAGTCCTGCCTGGTTGCCATAGTTGTCCCAGACGCTGACGTCCTGCCAGGTTTTGCGAAAAGTCTTGGCATCCAGGGCTCCATTGAAGAACTCTGCAAGAACACAGTAGGTTTCTGTCTGAAATGTGTAAGAAGGTTTGTCTCTGCAGTGTTTTTAAACAAATGACCAAAGTCAAGAATCTGCAGGAAATGTGATATTTACCACTAAAAGCTGCCAGTTGGAGAAGTCGCCAAGTGTGCTGTTAAAGTCATAAAGTGCATGTCTGCAAATGACATTTACTGGAAGCAGAGTCATTGTGTATCATGGACTGAAAGATATGTTTAACTGGATAATTCTAACTGTAACCTTATTTTTTTTTCTTCAGGAAATTAAAAAAGCCATTATCACAGATATGACCAAACTTGGAAGAGAGTCAGGTCTCAAGTCATTTGAGCAGGTACAGTCACTCTAGAATCTGCTAGAAAACTGTACAATCTTCATCAGATTTCAAGTCCGACTTCTTTTGTCATACTCCATTAAGCCAACGGGTTTAAATGAATGCTTGTTAATTTTGAAGCTCTTCATTTGATCCTCAGTTTTGCAGTAGTTTTATCCCATTTACTCTTCTCATTCCTCACTGATACAGGTGAAAGAGGTGCACCTCCACCCTGAGCTCTTCAGCATCGAGAACGGCCTGTTGACCCCCACCCTGAAAGCAAAGAGGGCCGAGCTTAAAGTTCTCTTCCAGCCACAAATCGACGAGCTTTATGCCAACATCCAATAAATGAAACCCTCAGATACTCACACTGGTCTTGATCCTTGTATTTTTCCTGCACAGTTCAGTCTAGTTCAGCGTCTTTTTATATGACACCAGATTACAGCAGATCTCATCACATGGCAGAATTTTTTTTTTTTTTTTTTTTTTTTTTTTTTTACATACATGACATTTTAAATGTCATTTTGTCAAATCAAACATTTAAATTGCATACAAACTTTAGCTTGATCCCAGTTATTTTACAGTGTAGTCAAGTTTATTGTGCTTGTTGGTACGCTTTCTATCTATGAATGCAAAACTATCATCTTTAACCTACACAACAATGTTCTCTTGAGTCGACCTATGTAGACACAATGTTGTTAGACTTGACAAGCTAATTAAAAGCTGAGGATGCCATTTTCATGTGTAAAATGGTTAAACCCTGGTAGCGTTTTGTAAATGTTAATAAAATAATTGTAAGCCTTGTAAAATTCCTTTCCTGCACTGAAATCTAAGGCTTGACCAGTTTAGTATTCAGGCTCAAAACCTGTTTCAGGTTTCATTTTGCTGTACTTTTGTCTTTTGATTGCTTTGCTGAAACTCTTAAAGGTCTGGGGTTTTCCTCCAATCCTTGTGAAAGGTTTGCCTCCCTTGAAGGAAAAACATTTTCAAGTCAACACTGCCCTCATGTGTTGAAATTCAAACACTATGCAATGATTGTTTAAGCCTGAGGTAGCTTTAACTGTGACAGCGTTCACTGTGGCATTGAGAACACAATTTGCTTTATTTTATTTATTTTGGAGTTTTTACAATCTGAGAAATCCATATATTTGCGATGGGGAAAAAATGCTTCTCCCTCTTGGTTCTCCATCCTCATCATTTTACACAGATGGAAGCATTGAAATTATTCAATGCCCGCCTAGTACATTTCATTTGGTGTTTCCTGGTGGGTTTGTGCCCATCTCTGGTGGCCATTGGATGAGACGCAGGGTACATCCTGGACATGTTGCCTGTCTATTACAGGGCAACATGGAGATGGATGCACAGGACAAGGCACCATGCACACACACGCACACCTAAGGGCAATTTGGAGAAACCAATTAATCTAATAGTCATGTTTTGGGCTGTGGGAGGAAGATGGCCTAGTGTTGTAGGGTTTAGCAAGTGAAAAGATGACATTGAACTGTTTAGAAGTCTGGCACAAAAGCATTGTGTCCAATTTCATTGAAATTTGGGTTTTCATCAACAGAAAATAAGTGAAATCAAGTTTCTAGACCTGAAGGCATCTGACTTGCACTGACTATTCAAGTTTTCATTTATGAGCACTGTGTCCAAGGTGTAATCCAAATGGAAAAAAACATTTAAGAGTAAAATGTATGTTGTGGAACAGTTTAGGCAGAATCCAAACTGCAATTTGTGTACAGTGCCTTGCAAAAGTATTCAGCCTCCTTGAGCTTATTAACCTTTTGCCACATTTCAGGCTTCAAACATAAAGATTTAAAACTGGATTTTTTTTTTTTTTTTTTTTTTTTTTTTTTTTTTTTTTTTTTTTTGTGTGAAGAAACAAATGGGACACAATCATGAAGTGGAACAAAATCTATTCAATATTTCAAACCTTTTGAACAAACTGAAAAATTGGGTGTGCAAAATTATTCAGCCCCCTTGAGTTAATACTTTAACCTAACTATGCCACCTTTTACTTTATGAAATGATGCAAGTCGATCTAAACTGCGTGGTAATGCCTTATGGTTATGGTGACAAGTTTTGTGCTCAATGTTGAGCTTTACATGGAAGACTAATGAACCCAGACAAAGTTCTATTTTTTTTTTTTTTTTTTTTGAGTAGGGAAGAGGTGAGCAATTGTTGATTTGGGTGATGAGCTATTCCCACTCTACAATCAGACTTTTGGGTTACACACAAAACTAAAATGATAAACTTTTACATTTTTAGTTGTCATTTCAATTTCAATCTGTAAATGTAACAAAATCAACTGTCCACAAAATAAAATAATAAATTTGGGTGTTTATCCTAGACCTCCAGACACCGAAGTCCACGCTTGACTCAGATCGTTTAAAGGTGGGTAGGATGAACATATTCTTTCGCTCTTTTTGTATACTTTTTTCTGGAGTTTCAACGTTCTTGGACACACCATACAGATCTAGTTTGCATATTGGTGAATCTCAAACACACCTGACCTAATTTCTAACCTGGTTGAATGAATGTAGAACTCATACATGGGAATTCTTGTACTTGGAAAGTCACTGGAGATGATTAAAACAGCCAGGAAAATAAACATTAAGCATCTTGCGTGTTATGAACACACTAATTACACAGGTTTATGATCTGATGAAAATCATTTATGCTTTTTCTCACTTGCAAATGTGTATTTGCACACTTCAGTCTCTCAGGGACTGCCTACTTAGACATCCATGCAAATTGCACAATTCTGCAACTACGTTCATCACACAATACCTATCTGACTTTCTGCCTTTACAATGAGTCCATTAGCCGCTAAGGACCATATGCACACTTAAACTCCACATGGAGTATTGTTGGCGAGTGCAATCAACTGATTATGTGCATTCTTAGCCAGTGTCTACCTCACCAAAAATGTCATTATGGCGACACATGACATTAAACTTCTTCAATCTTGAAAAAGGTTAGCGTCAATCCATTACAAAACCCCTGCAGTTAAAGCTCCAGCCACACAGCAACTCCACCATACCAATGCCCTTTTCTGAGGTGGAATTTTAGGTTTGTGTTATAGCATAAATGGAGGTCCGGTTCCTGTTGTTAAAAAAAAAAAAAAAAAAAAAAATCCATACTAAGGAGATTAATCTACAGTTGTGTTTTGAGCAGCTATAAAAGTAATATGTTAAAGAAACAAAATTTAGTGTCTCCATTTTATTTAATCATATGCCCAGATATTTATTTAACAGCTTATGTATTAGAATGTAGCACTCTAGGCCTCCGCATATACTTTCCCTCTTGAAAATTAACTGTACAGGTACAGTAGTAGGTCTACTACTTTGGATTTGTTTATTTGTTTTAGGCCAAATGTCTTCTGGTGAGGAGAATCGAACAACACCGCCCCCTAGTGGCCGTTTTCCACTCTGCTCCTCCAGACAGCGACATTCGCAGTACACTCCCCCTCAGTTTTCACCTGGAGTTTCTCCCGGAGCAGAACTCCGCTTTCCCCGGGACACTTTTTCAATCTCTTGGGGCTCCAGCCCGCCAACCGGTCTCAGACTCGATCTTCCTCAGATGTTTGACCTTCTTATGCGTTTCCACGGCGGATATTTTACAGTGTGTGGATTTACTGCGGATCAAACTTACCTGAGAGCAGCTGCAGAGCACGCTTCTTCTCCAACATGGCCTCTTCCGCTACAGGTGACCATGAAGACCAGGTAAGCGGAATGGAAAAGTTATAATGCCCCTAAAGCGACAGCTGTCCATCTAAGTGAGGTTTTCTATCTGTTGACATTGCCTTGTTGTGTAGATAGCCGCTTATAACAAAAGTTTGAGAGCGCAAGTTAATGGGGGAATGGTCTAAATGGTGTAAATGCGAATCGCTGTTTCAATGAATGCGTGTTACGGTGTTAAAAAAAACAAAAACACAAACTCCTCATAGTGGCTTTTCTATGTTTTGTGATTCTGACAGGTGACCTCTCTAACAACATTCACCCTCCTCCCTATATATGTAGATCAATAGAATTACTCTGCAAAAAAATAAATGAAAACAGATCTGACACCCTACACATGCAGGTGCATCTCAGTAAATTAGAAAATCATCAAAAAAGCTACTTTGAGTAATTCTGGTCGAAAAAGGAAACGTCTAGATTTTGTACTTAGTGATCTATTTCAGGCTTTTATTTCAATTAGTATTGATCATTATTGCTCACAGCTAATGAAAACCAACAATTAAGTTCTCTTCAAAAAAAGACAAAAGTTGCCTTTTATGTATAAGGTTATTAAACAAAAATGTTTATAATGTAGAGTTCTGACTTGATGGCAGTCCAGAAAGAGCCAAAAAGTCAACTCAAAATAATCTGGCTGTCAGTGCTGCACTCATATCAATGAAAGTTAAGTGGAAGGAACAGGGAGAAATGCTGTTTAAGAGGTTTTGATGCAGAGCACGTTCAGGAAAAGTAAAGAAAAAGGTTGAAAGCTGGATTAATGTGAAGATCTGAACCATGTATGGTGCAAATTGACGTCTTTATTTATTTATTTTTTTATTTTTGCTAGAATCTGAAATCTTCTACAAGCTTCTTTTTATTTGTGGCCGTTTCCGTGGTATTCCCCAGAAGTCCGTTCGGTTTAAGTTCAAAAAGAAAGATCACTGACAGGTCAGCCTACCCGCATGTTAAACACACTTGCCCAGTTTTGCCATTAAACTCACTTTACTTGATTCTTCTCTGGATTAGAGCCAAATCATAGTAAAACTTCTCTCCTTGTTGACTTCACAAACAAATGAAAGTGGACAACTTGAATGTATGAGCTCTTAATTTGTGGCATGAGTGATTAAATTACTGAAAAAAATTATAATTTACTTTTTAAGGAGTGCATGTATCAACTAAATGAAGGTTTGCATTTTTAAAACAAGAAAACTTGCAGACACATTAATAAAGGACAAATACTGAAATGGCTGGAAATAGACTGGAAAAGTTTGTCTCTTTTAATGATTTCTTGTTATGCGCATATGTGAGATTTCTCTGGTTAGAAAGAACATATATATGTCGTATGATTACATGATATGAAACACACGTTTATAGCGGGATTGTTTATCGATTCCAAGTTCCGGATGCTGCCATCAAGGCGCTTTAATCTCTGAGTTGCACCCTAGATCGCTGTCTAGGCTTGTCACTGTTTTTACATGAGCTAGTATTAGATCATTGGTAGTGTTACGTTACTAAATCCACCCCTTATTTGTTGTTTTCTGCCATTATAGATTTAACTTCAGTCACTGCTGTGATCCAAATGCTGGTTTAAAGCAATAAACAATAAGTGTTCATGTTCATTTGTTTTTCACATTTTGTCATGATTCAAACGTGCACACTGGAGGACTGGCAGGAGAAACCTACCATTGGGCTCATAACAAACCTGCAGAAGAAGGTGCTCTGGTCCAGCGAGACCAAAATGAACTATAATGCTGCGTTTGGAGGTAGACTAACTCCAATCATCACGGTTAACACACCGCCCCCTTGGTGGAGCGTGATTGGTGCCAGAAGTATGCTGTGGGGGGGTGCTTTCGTTCAGCAGGAACAGGAAAGATTCTCGGAGTTGATGAGAAGATGAACGGAAAACAAATTATGCAAAATCCTGCAAGAAAACTTGGAATAGGACAGAGGTTCACTTCTAGCGTTGAAAATGATCCTAAACATACAGCCATCCGAGTGGTTTAAGAACAACGCAAATTCATGTGTTGGACTCGTTCCGTCAAATATCAGACCCTAAAGCTATCTTAGAATCTGTGGCAAGATTTCAAAAATCATGTACACAGATGCTCTCTCATATTTGACTGAGTTTGAGGTATTTTACAAAAAAAACCCAAAAAAATAACAATGGGCTAAAACCTCCGTCTCTGGATGTACAAAGCTGGTCGAGATACCCCAAAGGAGTTGCAGATGTTGTAGGTAAAGCGAAGTATTGACACAAGGGAGCTGATTCCAAATGCAAGACACGCTTGTTGATTTCAGCAAACTGGAAAATGACAAACAACTTTAATTTAAAAAGCAGTGACGGCCTAAATTACGCAAGAAAGAACCAGGCTGATGTGTACAACTCATGTCCTTAAATCCTCTGGATTGAAGCCTCAAAGATCAACCTTGACCCTGCACAGATTTATAGCGGGTAGTCTCTTCAAACACTTATCAGGATTGACAATTGCCAAACATTTCACAACCAGTCTGAGGACATTTCATGTCTGTCTCCAAGGCGTTGACTCTGTGTGTGTGTGTGTGTGTGTGTGTGTGTGTGTGTGTGTGTGTGTGTGTGTGTTTTCTGCTTCGTTTTCTTCGGCCTTTACTTAAATCATTCACAGTCTTGGTTAATTGTTACTCTTATGGCAGGTTAAACTAACGTATTCTTTCCTGCCCGTTTGTTCAGTGTTGGAGAAGACGCATTTGAAAGGACAGATTTCATGCTTATGTTAATCCGTCGTGTTGACTTTAGAGTATGTTTTGCCAGCTGGCACACGAGAACTCGATCAACTGCATTGTTTTGCAAACCGAGAAAAGACTTGCGCACCTCAGGGCATTGTGGTCATAAATTTCAAGATGTTATGATGGCACGTAAAGTATTCAAGCTGGGACAGCAGGCGTCATGAAATAAGGATCTTAGGTAGCATAAGTGGTGAACTGAAGCAGGACAGTTCATGAACAAGAGGCCTCTATGTTCCCAGCCATGATCCTCAACTTTTTGCCTTTACACTTGAAGCCTAAACATACATCCTTTAGCTAATATATTGGGGTCAATGCTGCTTTTTTTGAAAGCTAAAATACATATTTCAGCTGACTAAACATGTCCAGTCTTCAAGTCTTTCTTTCTTTCTTGCACACCGTTGCCCATCCGTGTGTTTTTCCGTGTGTCTGTGGTTTTTCCTGGTTTAATGGTTGACCAGAGATTGTATTGACATGGGAGGCTGTTCGCTTCCAAAGAACTGGTGTTGGTTGCCAAGAGGCTTTGCTGGAGGTTTATTGTGGAAGAGCAAACAATGAGTGTGAGACTCCACCTGTGTCCTGGTGAAAAGCTAATGGTCGGCACATTGTGGTCTGATAGGTTCAAAAGGAGAAGTGCTATATCACCGGAGTGTATTGGATTTTATGGGACGGGACGATGGGCTCAACAAACCGCGCACCTCATGGTTTGGTTTTATGGGCTTTGCCATGGAGACAAACTTCCTTTATCAAGAGGTTTTTGGCACCGTTCCATAATAGTTGATTGCCGGATATTTCTAGTAAAAAAGTATTGATTATATAAAATCTAAAACAAATAACAAAATTTTGAAACGGTCTCATTCTAGTCTCTTTCCCCATTTCCCTTTTGTCAATTTAGTTATTAAAAAAAAAACTTTTTTGCCCAAGTTTGATATACTAAAATAAATCTCTTAATGATCACTGACTCTAGCTTATCTAAATTAATCTTTTTTTTATCAATTGCCCAGTTGAGTGCTTCAACTGCAAATTTCTGAAGTAATCCTTATAATTTATGGTAAATGATAAATGACTTGTACTTGCATAGCACTTTAACTTTTCCGGCGACCCCAAAGCACTTTACACTACAGTCCCTCATTCAACCGTTCACACCCTGACGGTGGTGAGCTATGTTAGTAGGCACAGCTGCCCTGGGGCAGGCTGACAGAAGCGAGGTTGCCATACATCGGCACCACCGAGCCCTATGACCACTGTCAGCCATACTGGTTCTTTATGTACATGCAACTTGTCCAGGGTGTATCCTGACTTACACCCACTGACCACTGGAGGTAGGCACCACCCCCCCACAACCCTACATGGATAACTGGGTCTAGACAAAGGATGATTCTTTATGTCCTAAAACCATTTTCTTCTTAACCAATTCTCTAAAAGCTTTTGGACCCCTTCCCCACCTAATGAATATTTTGTCAGACACAGTAAGTATAAAATCCAAATCCTGTTCAATCTGCCTCAGCAATCTGCTCTGCTCTGTCAAACCATGGATCTAATCTTGTTCTATAATAAGGGAAAAACCCAGCCATGGATACAACTCCTCTCTTGCATGTGTTCTCTATTAATTATTTGTTATGGTTTGTAAAGGTATTGTGAACGACATGGCACATCCTGTCTTTCAACCTCGCCATATTTAGGGGATTGCAAATGTTCAAAAGAGTTTTTATTTGTACAGCATAGTAATATCTCTTAAAACAGGGTGGGACTAAATAGTCTTGGGCCTATTACTTTTTTTAATCTTTATTTTGATTAGACTGCAGTCAGCTTCACACCCCCATGAGGGTCCCTCTGTGATTCTCCATACTGGGATTCTGCCCCTTTTTTTTTGGCAAATATCTTACCACATAGGGCTCCAATTTATCAGAGGGTAGCACAAGCAACTGTGACTGATTGGGATGGGTGGTTGTCTTGCAGTCTGAATGGTTGTGGGTTCAATACCAGCTTCCCGCTTTCACATGTCAATGTGAAGTACTGAACCCTGAGTTCCCTGTCTTGGTGTGAATATCGCTATAATAATTGGTCAGTATGACTAAATAAGCATGGTACAAATTAAGTCAATTAACAAGTACATCTAAATTGAGAAAAACCTAACAATGTATTTGTTTAAGGGTGAAGCAATTCTTTGGTTTATTTGGGTTTATACTTTAGGTTGTTATTACAGCCGTTGTCTTTCCTCTCAGGCCTTCTCTGCCTGACACCCATTTATCAGCCGGAACTGCAGCACAAGTATGGACGAGAAGCCAAGCTTATCTTGCCACCGTGCACAGTGATAAGGATGGTAAGAGAGGTAAAAAAATAAATAATGCATAGCACAATGTTGGAGGACTGCAGCAAAAAGTTACATTGTTGGGTCGCCAAGTCTCCATTACAATCATTAAACACCGTCTACATGCCAACTGGTTGCCTTTTCTGTCCTACCATCACACAAATTAATTTCTGATGGTACTTTAACAGGAATTTTGTGCTTTGGTCAAATATAACTCTGAAAGTGTTTTTCAACAAGTGTCAGTAAGGCGGAGGATCTGGGATGCGGTAGGCCTGTTTCTCTACTGAAGGCCCTGGTAACCATGTTATGGTGCATGACATTATAGACTCTTTGACATACAAGGACATTTTTGGTACAAATCCGATCTTAACTCTGCATGAAAACTAGAAAAGTATTATCATGATCAGTCAGAGAATGAGGACCAATGTTAAGGCAGACATCTGAAAAGTCAAACTGAAAAGGTGTCCAAAATCTTTTGATGTGTCCAGTTTAACAATATGCTGCATGTGACCAGTTCTAAAACCTTAAAAATGCCAAATTGGTTATCTTCATCATACATTTACCCATAGTGGTTCTTTCCCATCCTGCTGACTGGGGGATAGACGTCCCATTCAGCTGACTCAGTGGGCTGCAGGGGAGGCAGTGAGCTCACTGGCTCATCCACTGGCTGCGTTTCACAACTGTGTATTGTAGTGAAGTGGGCAAACATGACCTCAGTCGTGGTGAGGTAATGTCAAGTAACTGAATTATTGTGTTTGAGAAGGCAACCAAGTATTTGCCAAACACCTGTTGGTGTCCTTCCAAAACACAGTTGTAAAATGCATGTAGCCTGAGCCTTGAACAAACATGGGGGGGGGATCAGTTGATTTCTGTTGACTTGGCGCTATTAGCTTGTATTTGTAGAGTGAATGTGTAACTGCCTGTTAACTGTATGTGGCATTATTCCAAGTTTGCTTTGTCAGGGTACCCATGTACTGTATGTGTGCAGTCAGCTCAGTGAAACAGCAGAGACAGACACACAGTGGGACAACATAGACAGAGTCTGTGCAAACTGAATGGCAGCTATTGACGAGATGAGCCATCAGATAATCAGCCATTATTATGGCCGAAACGTGTTGATTGCTGCAAACGGCAGCTGGCTTAGGTGCTATTTACTCCCATTATTTTCCCAGTTGTAAAGAAATTTGGTGCTAATTGGCCTGCATGTGTACACATTTCCACAGAGTGAATTTTAAAGTAATTGAAAATGGTCTACATTCAAGAAAGTTGACCATACTGCAGAGCGGGGTCTGGTGGGTGAAGACTGTAAATCTGAATTTTTAATTAAACTCAAACCTCAAAACCATTTTCCATTTATGAACGCATAAATCAACATGTACTTTGATGTTTTATTTTTGTAAAAAAAGAAAAACTAGAGAAAGGTTAGGGCATGTGCTCTGTTAAACAATTGAGGACAATCTTGTAATTCCTTTATTTTCTCTTGGATTCAAAGCTTTGGAACTACCTCCTCCACCAAAGAACATGAGTCACACTTTTCGTCTTTTATGAGTCCTTAAAAAAAGGCTAGAAAAAGTCCACCCTATAAAATTCAAAAGCATATTTAATTAAATTGAAGCTGCTGAGTCAACAAAATAAGTATAACAATTATCCTGCCATCACCTATTATTATTCTGCCATGCATGTTGGTGCGGTTAAAAACATGAAAATATGTCAATGAATTACAATTAAGACCAGAATTATACATACCTCTCGCAAATTTGTATTCAAAATAATTTTTCACTGAAGCCAGATGTTAGTTTTTCCATACATGAAATGAATAATTGCGATCACCTTACTCGCTTGCTCCCCCCAGAGATTCTCTATCAGATTCAAATTGGGACTCCTATTTGATGATATTACTTCCAGTGAGAAAAAAAAAAGATTTTGGTCAAATTAAAAGAACATTAATAATTTCAGGTGTAACTGTGTGTGTCTCATTTTTGACCCCCCCCCCCCCCCCCCCCCCCATTACTTAAATTCACTTGTACTAGTATGAAGGGTGTACAACAGCCCTGACTCATTGAGGCAAATTGAGGTACCTCACTGTACAGCTGAAGGTCTGCTGAGGTATTTAATGCCAAGACGTTTGCAGCAGATCCTTTGAGCCCGGCATGTTAAGAGGCGGTGCCTCCGTAGATCAGACTTGTTTGTCCGGTTCATACAACAGATGCTCAGCTGGACTGAAATCTGGGTTACTTGGAGACCACGTCAACACCTCAAACATGTTTCCGTGCTTCTCACACCTTATTTGAACACCTTTTTGCTAATGCATCTTGGGTCTCTCTAAATCCATCAAATGTAAGGAAAAATCCAGCAGTTGCCACGATGAGTTGGTTTTATGAATGTGTAATAAGTTGAAGAAAACCAAAGCATTCCCAAAGCATTTGAAACTATTGTTCTATTTTTGAGTAGAGAAGGTGACACAGCAGAATTTCAACAATTATTCTTGAGTCAGAAAATGTGTTTGAGATGAAAAAAAAGGATGATCGGAACATGACATTATCTTATTGTAGCTCAGCTGGGCAGAACAGAAAAGATCTAGTCTGCCCACACACAGAGAGGGTGAGCCAACAAACAAATGGATGAATACATACTAGTGTGTCTGCCATTATAATTGACTAGAACAGAAAGAGAAACAGAAAAAATAAAACTCCAAGCTGGGTAGTCGCGCCGACTGACACCAGTACAGACTGGTGGATTTTTATCCCTAGGCTGTAAGGATTCAAATGGGTGAACATTCAACAGCAGAGTTGCTCTTTTGAGTTCTGCAGCACCTCCAGAGTTAGCATGAGCCTTTTGGTTGCTTCTCTGAATAAAGGCCAAAACACACCAAATCGTCCACTCCTGCTCTATCTCGGTCGGAGCTACGCAGGTGTTTGGCGGGAAATCCCCGAGTCAGACAGGAAGAGAGAGACTTTGGCATAGTAAAACCCATTCCACTTCAGAGAAAATATAAAATAAAATCTCCAAACCGCAGGGTAAACGGTACGCAATTTCTGGGCAGGTTCGTCCCCACAAAGGGTCATCCCGGAAAACGCACAACTTCAATAAATAATCAATGAATAATTTCCATAAACAGTGTAATAAACAGCTCAGAAGTACAGCAAACAGATAAAAAAAAAGTGAAATGGGGATCTTCTTTGAGCTCGTTCGAGCAGCAACCACAGCTTTACGTTTTCTGCTTGGCTTGTTTATGCAGAGAGAATTTCTGGAATTTGCGGTACATACTCTGGCGTGGATACTTGATCTCGCGAGTCCGTTGGTATATGGACAGATTCTACGGACCAAGCCAGGTTTATAGGTGTGCCATGAATAGCAATCTGAGACGTTCAAAGTTTGGAATATTATTTTCTAATCTAACACTATTGTAAATTAAAAATGTTTATTACAGATCTCTCTGATTTGTTCCTTGTTCTTCATGATACTGTTTGTTCACAAATGTTCAATAATAATCCTCAGCGGTGCTCACATTGGAGTTTATTCTGAGATTAAATTAGACACATGCTTATCTACTAATAAGACGATTGTTGAAGGCAGTCAGCTGCACTGAGTTTCTTCTTTTTTTTTTTTTTTTCTTTTGCGTCAGTTAAACAGATATGAATACAGAGGTACACCACAGTCTTTGGAGTTAAAAAACATGTTAAAAAATAAAAATAGAGCCAGTGGTTTATTTACGTTAAAAATAAAAATGTATAATTTTACTTCCACTTCATTGATTTCTCATAAAATCCTTATATATTGCAGTTGTGGTTTCTATGTGACAAATAAAAAAAAAAAGTACTGAAAACTTTTGCGTATACACAGGAATATGTAGTTTTTGGCAGTAAAGGGTTGTTTTTAATTTAAGTGTTTGCGGACAATTATGGACGAGCTGCGTAAGCGTAAAATGTGTGAAATGACAATTTAGAATAATTTTGTTGTAAATCTTAGGAATGTATCAGTATTACAAAACAAAATAAATTAAAACAATTAAATCAATCATTGTTGAACCTTATAACTAAATAATGTCTCATAACTAAAATAATGTCTTATAACTAAATAAAAAGTAAAAGAAGTCTTGTGGCCACATGCTTTTGATTATTTATAATGATTACATCACCGTAGTAAACCTGTTTTAAGGATGTGAATGATTATTGTTAGATAAAGTGTGCTTCTACTAACAATATGATGGAAATACGTACATTTTTTGTCATTTTATTTTATGCAACATCAACATCAGAACGTTTTGAAAGGTTTATAAATGTTCCGGATCCTGCAGTTGTCACCTCTTTCAGGACAGAGTACTTGATGATGAAATACCAGATGTGTCACAGGTTTCTGAGCGCTCGCTGGCAGAACGTGAGTGAGGATTCAAGTTTTCCAGCTGCGCTCCCGTCACTGTGAAGCTCGCCAGTCTTGGCCATGAGACCATGTTAGGCGTGGAACCGTGTCCTTTTCGCTTCCATTAGCATTGTGTTAGTGCGTCCATCCTGAGACAAAGACGGATTGTAAATCAAGGAGAGGGAGTCTCGGTGGCTGCTGTTTGTGTGTCTGCTCTTTCTCAGTTGTCGTGTGTGTGTGTGTCTGTGTGAGAAAGTGGGAGTTTTTTTGTGTGTGTGAAAGAGACTCTTGCTTTACGACTGTTTAACCTTTTTGTTTAACACTTTTTTACACGGATGTTACAGCGGGAGACATGTCTGATTGTTAGCTGAAGGGAGAGACAGAATTTTTGACTATACATTAGTTTTGATCTTAGGTCCTCTGTTATCAGGCAGGCTTAAAATGTCTTAGATAAAAGGAAGAATACATGCAAGAAAGTTAAAGAAATCCTTAGTTAAGGTTCACCAATTACACTTTTCCTGCTTGGTACCAGTTTCTGTGTTTCTTTAAAGTGTGACCTGCTAATTCTTTTTTTTTTTTCTAAGAGCTGTATCACACAATAGGGAAACAAGTGTGCTATGTGTCTTCAAGAGAGGTAGTGGTTTTCCATGCAATATAAAATAAAATAAAAATTACAAGATTATTCGCATTTAAGGGTATAGCGTTTGATTTTTTTTTCAGCTTAGAGTTCCGGGGGGATCATCTTATGTTTCGGTCACGGAACGCCAGTGTGCGTGCACATTCCTTGCTAGTTTAGGGTTAAGCTGCGCATTCGCACTTCTAGTGTTTATGTATCCGGTTAGCTTCAGTTCAGCCGCAGACTTTAGCGCCGCCGCTCTCACCGTATACTTTGAACAAATGGAATGGAATTGACATGAATTGAATTAGTGTCAACAAATTTATGAACTTGAAAAAGTATAATTTTCATCATTCGATCTGCTGATCACTATTCAGAAACCATTAAGGGAAACTTAAGACCATTCTGATATCTGTCCTATTGACTGCTGTATCTTTTAGAGAAGATTGTTTAACAGAACTTGAGATTGTATTTTCTTTTAAGCTGTTTAGGATGTTTCAGTATTAGTTACTGTTGTTGTTTTTGGGTGACTAAAGTCAGAGCATCTGTGCAGTTATTCAAATGCACAGATATTCAGCAAGTTTGAAAACATGGGCCTCTGGCAGTCCATCAACTTGAGCAGTGCACTTGAGAAGTGTTGAGAGGATTCGGCTCCAGTTTACCCCCCAGATTTAAACAAAAGCAGGTTTTTAAATCTCATAATCCCATGGTTCTTTAAGAATCTAAGCAATATTTTTTATTAAGATCACAGTACATTAAAGGGTGCATAGACATGTTTGACTTTTTTTTTTAAATGTATACTTCAGTAGCTCACTCTGGTTGCATACAACGTTTTTATGAAAGATTATCATGTCCTGCTGTCATATTAGTTATTCATTTGCCGTTTTACACTTTCTTTTTGCTCAATTTGATAGTAAATAAAGTCATTCGCATTTATTTTTAGTAATAGAGGAAAACTGCACATGCACAGCAGGATATGAAACATGGTAGTGGCTAATGGCTATTAGCATCTTCCAGCAAAACAATGAAGAAAGGTTCAATAAATGATTCCAAGAGGGAAAAGACTGGAATGTCGCTGGGAATGCAGTATAAACGTTAGTGTTCACTGAAGCAGACACTTAAAACCTACTGATTGCTCAGATGTGAACACAGAGTTGATTGACGTGAGTAACATTCTGATATGAGGCTCTTAAAGTAGCTGTAGACGGGTGTATTTAATTAATAACTGTTGGTCTTCGATTGCGCCGAGCTGCCGGTTTACTTCGAGGCATTGCAAGTGGGTCAGGCTCGGTCTGGCATTATTGAATTTTGATCAAATGATAGTTCTGAAATACTGCCGTTAGATGGCGACTCGTCTGTTTGTATTTGGTCATCGCTCCTGGTGCTTGGGCTATTTTTATCCACAATAAGGATCATCAAAACATAATCAGGATGAAGGTGTGTATAACTTTATTTTATCATAATCAAACAGTTTTTGGACTTTTTTTAATAAGCATATAACGTGGCTATACACCTTTAAAGAACACAGTGTTTGTTAATTAATTTACAGATTGAAAATGTGAAAGTTTATATATTTATGCTCCATTTATTGAACTTATTCTGCCTCTCATGTTGCTCCGTGATGACAAGTTTTGCCAACAGGAAAATGTGCTATAGTAAAATCAGCCCATCGTTGAAAAAGTGTACTTTACCCATTTATCACCAGCTGCTACTGTTGCTTTTGTCAGGAGGAATAGGGGAAAAAACCTTGCAAACTATTGTTAGACGCTTGTGGAATGATACCCAAAACATTTGACCTAAATCTTGTAAGTCATCGGTTGTGTTTTGATAGAACAAACTAAAGACTCATCTGGAAGAAGATACCCCTGTCTATAAATTAACCCATGTTTACTGCACTCGTGGTGACCTTTCCATCCCAGCTGGTGCATTTTCAGGCACATGACCCAGAGAGAAAGTTACCCTGTCTGAATCTTAGTCTGTGAGTCTTAGAGAAGCAGATTGAGCCCCAGGCTTAAATAAACCACTGGCTCTATTGGTTGTGATCATCTCTTTTATGCTGAGCTTCCTCTAAAAGCTTTCTTTTTTTGTTTTTAGTGGTTGCCATGGAGAAATCCTGCCACTCTTAATGTTGTTACCATAGGGATTCATCTTTCACCATGGTGCTGCCTTGGTAACAGAGTATGAACTCAGACTAATTTCCTCCTGGCTGGTCGCTATCAAGATTCTCACTCAAACGAGTTCATTAATATGCAGTGAGGATGAATGATTGTTTTTGTCTCTTTTTTTTTCTTCCTAATTTGGACATTCAGCACCATTTCAGTGTCTGAACTGTAATTTTAAACATCAGATGTGGAGAATAAGGTGGTGAGAGAGGGCAGTTAAACATATACGTTGAGTAAAAGATCTGCTAAAAACTGATAATGATGTAATGTTTTTTGTTTTAATTAGACAAAACCATGATGGTATCCCTTAACCTCAGGCAACTACAGACATTAAACTTTAAAGACAGATACTGCTTTTGTGGGATTTTTGATTTTATAAGAAAATACACACACTTATTTTCATATCAAAACCCTTTGTAAAAGAAAACCCCCTCATGTGGAGCCAACACAAAGTCTTGTTTTTTTTTTTTGCCTCTGCTCTGCTCTGTCTGTGTGTGTGTGTGTGTGTGTGTGTGTGTGTGTGTGTGTGTGTGTGTGTGTGTGTGTGTGTGTGTGTGTTTGTACTTGCAGCTGGGTGAGAATTCTTTTTGCACATTTGCTAGTAAAGTAAGGACTTTAATGTAATTGCTTCAAGTATGCTTAAACTATACTTAAAGCATATCTCTAAATAGGTCCTGACATCTCCTTTTTTGGAGGGGGGGGGCTTGAGGTTAGGTTTAGGACTTAGGTGTCAGTTAGGTTAGGGTCAAGAATACACTAGTAAAGGTTAGGTTTAGGGTCAGCGTTAGGCCATAGAAAGGGTTGAAAAAAGAATGGAAGTCAATGGGAGTCAAGGACTGGTCCTCAGTAGGTATATAGAACAATGATGTGTGTGTGTTTCTGTGTGTGTGTGTGTGGGGGGGGGGGGGCTTCATTCTGAGCTGCAACGCTAAATTCTATCCTCCATCATTTTGACCCAAGATTTCACAATTTACAACCAACAGCTGCCTGCAACAAGTTGACTCCTGCAGTGTGCTCAGGCTTTCCCAGAAGCTTCTTTGAAGCAGATGTAGCCCAACATGTGGCATCGATTTTTGCATACGATCCTGATCTAATGATAAGCTTAGGCCCCGGAGCTTCGGTGTTAAAAACTTGCAAATTAGGGACGGTACAGGGTCGCACGGAGGGTGATATGTTGCCATTTTTATTCCTGTTTTTAGCATGCATCAGCTAACGGATGAAAGAGCATGCAGGAAGAGATCCTTCTAGTTCTTTAAATGCAGTGGCACAATTTCCAAATGTATAAAGGCATTGCTGCTTGGGGGTTAATCGAAATGGTGAGCAAGTTGTGACAAGCCAAATAGCTTCAGTCTGCTCTCATTTGGTCTGTTTAAAACATATTCTCACTCATCCAAGTCACAGTAGTGTTTTAAAGGAGGGTTCTTCCATTCATGCACAACATTTCTTAAGAAGTGAATAAAGATGACACAACCTTCTGGACCAACTGTCAAGAAAACAGAGAAGCACTTTATAGGAGAAAAAAATAAATAAACACAGTAAGTGGTTGCGTCTGTTGTTGTTTTTTTTTTTTTTTTTTTTTTGCTTTGTTTTGGTGCTTTAAACTTTGTCAGTGTCAGGGTGCAGTTTTTGCCTGCTGCACCCTGAACAGCACCTTCCTCCTGCCATACAGCCCCATCTGCACTCTCCACTGAACACCTACACCTGTCATGCCCAATCATGCCCGGACTCATTCCACCTGCCAACACTCCTATATAAACCTCCCTCAGTCTGCTCTTCCCCGCCGGATCATCTGCACACGTACATCATTCTTACCTCGTCTAGTGCCTGCATGCCTGCCTGTGCCCCCCTACGTCCGCCTATGCTTCCTTCATCCTCCTGCCTGCCTTCGCCTCTCGCCTACCTGCCTGTGATCCCTAACGTCCGCCTGCTCCAGCTTCACCCCTCCTGCTCCAGCCATCTTCATCATCCCTCCGCTGCTGTCTGGTACAGTCTTCCGGTCTCGATCTCCACAACTCATCATCTTCAATAAAAGCTCTTAAAAGTCGGTCTGTGTGTGGCTGAATTCGGGCTCAACAACCAACTCCTGACAGTCGGGTAGCACAAGCTTGTCCCGTTTTTATCTGTGGTTTTCCCTTCTCTCACTAACCTACAACAAATATGTCCATATAGTCCTTACAAACATGCTGAATTGTGTCTCCATTATCCCAGCTGCTATTGCTAAAGCTCTGCTTTTGCTAAGCCAGTACCATGAGTTCTGGTGTGTTTTTGCTACACAGCTCATTCTGTTTGCACTGCAATCGGCCGTAGCACACCACCAGAGCGCCTACACACATAAATATTTGATCTAATCCATCTGTAAAATTGTAAATCCATATCTTCTTAGGTGTACAACACTCTATTCAACCTGTACCTGTGATGGCTAGATAACACAACATTGAGAATCAATTGTTTGAGATGTTTTTGATTTCTAATTCAGCTCATGATTTTTTTTAAATATAGTTTTATTGAAATACTCTTTCTCCCTTTTCGCTCATCATTGAACACCGAGAAGCTGTTTTGCCTTCAGAGCAAATTTGCCCTCATTCCCAATTGCCGAGCTGACCCCTAACAAACAAAGACGTTGTAATGGGTGTGATAGTGATCACTTTGGTTCCAAAACATACACACTCTGAACTACATTGTTTTGTTATTAATTTATTTCACTTAAATCTGTTTTTCCTTTTTTTATTTCCCCCCAAAGTTTATTAATTTCTATATTCTTTTCATTTTACTGAGTTATTTAGTTGAGTGTTACTAGACTAGCTAATGAGTTTCTTGACTGATGTATTTTGTGTATACGTTCTTGTAATTTGGTGAGAGGTTGTTTGTGTTTTTCGAAAAATATGTTTTGGGCTTGGTATTTAAGAATGCCACAAATTTACTCCATCTATTGTTCTGTCATACCACACCTCACCATGCAGGTGCATTTGACCTACCAATCAATGGTGTGGATTTTCTTGAGGATTTAGCTCTGGTGACTAAGGTGGCCATAGCAGAAAGGTTGTGTTTTTTTTGTTTGTTTGTTTTTGTCTCGTGAACTGTTTCCTTGTTGACTTGGCCAAATCTTTTGGGTCATTATCTTGGTAAAAGACTGAATGACATGTTTACTGTCTTCTGTCTTAATCCAGCACATCTTTGTTTAACATGTCTTGATATTTCAAAGGATTTATGGAGCCATTTACTTGGTAAAAAGAGCAAAGGTTCCCAGGGTCTTTAGAAGAGCCACAGGCCCACAGCATCACACCTCCACAATACTTAAGAGTGGGCATGACGTGCTTTTTTTTAATGTATTGCTTCACTGTTTTGAACCCAACGTACAGTCAAAGTCAATAAATTAGAATATTTTCAGAAAATCAATTTGTTTTAGTAGTCCAAGAAACTAAGATTATAGAGAATAATTACTTACAGACTGATGTTTTAAAGCCCCTATTTCTGTTAATAATTATTTGTTTTGCTTATATAAACTGAAAACAGAACATTTAAGCTCAGCATATTAAAGCAAACTGATACAAAATACACGTTTAATACAAAAATGTGGGCTTAATGAAAAGTATGTTTAATACTTGCTTAAAGGTTGTTCTAAAAAGGTACTTTTTAATCTTACAAATGAGCCACATTGGAACCCATATTCACATTTATTTCATATGACTCAAGGTTTTGATTGTGATTTCCATGTTCAAATTTGAACCAAAATCTGTGACTCAAGGGCTGCAGCATATCTACAACACTGAGGAGAATAGGGAGTACAGAATAAAGAATAAATGCAACAGCAGGTATGCAGTTGCATGTCAACAGCATCTAACCGTTATGGAGCATTGGTAACCCAAAAATGAGCACTTTCCAACAGTTCTGTTATCATCATCCTCCCTGTTTGTGGTGTAAAGATAAAGTAATTTAACCTTGTGGCCTGTGTTATGTCACATTCATGTCCCAGAGGATATTAATTGGAAGTTTCTACAACTATATTCATTTCTATAAAGTAATGGAAAAATGAGTCATACATCTTTATAGAAATTGTTATAGGTGCCTATAGTGAGGACAAGTATAACATAAGATTTGTTTTCTTCTTCTGAACAAATCAACTCAAATAAAAGTTAGTGCACCCCAAATGAAATGACTAGATAAATGCATTTGAATGTTTTTAACTAACCAAAAATAATGGCACACACCGCACTCTGTAAACAGTATAGATGGTATTCAAATTGATTACTATTCTGGGATTACTTCCGTATTGCCAGCACCAAGCATGAAAACAACATTTCTTGCAGATAATGCAGAGCCCAGTCAGCTCACCGGAACAACTTTTGCTGCTGCAAACTCTCCCGTTACATTCCTGCCATAAATCAAACTGAATAAATCTCCTGTTACATTTAGACAGGAGACTTCATCTTCACCATCTTTCCTTGATGTTTCCTGTCTGTCTTCTTTACGCTGCAATGGTAAAGGAACCTTACTTGAAATAAATTAATGATCTCCCATATTTCCCTTGTGATATCTGAAGTTTCATGTTTACTTATCATTCAGGTCTAAGTGACTGTGCATCCCTCTGTCAAACTGATTGTTTTGGGTCCATTAGCATCCCACTGGTCCTGACCACCCTCTATCTCCGATAACCACCACCTCTCTTTGTCTGTTATTGCTCACAATTATGGAGCACTTACAGTGGAATAAAAAAAAAAAACCCTACTCCTCTTTCCAGCAGGCTTCTAATGGCTGATTGAAAGAGAGAATATTGGTTGTAAGGGTATTGAGTTACTGCTGTTTGGTTGGATGCAATCAGGTGGAGACACATTATTATGTTTGCATGTGCCTGTGAAAGCGAAGGTGTGTTGGAGATGCCGGTTTCAATTTGCACTGAGAGGTGAGGGGATGCACTGAAGAGGCAGAGCTAGACGAACAAAGAGGTAGTTCTGCAAAAGCTGATATGTGAGACTGAGCCTGGTTTTATCAGTATGAGTAAAACTACCACTGCTTCGAGGGACGTAGACAAAAATGTAAAAGAAACGTGAAGCATAATTTGACTGCTTTTGTTTAATACAGGAATTCTAACATATTTTTGCTATATGGATTATTGTACTTATAATAATGGTATCTAAAATCATGTTTACTGTTATGTTTATTTATGACATGTAGACTTAAGCAAAATGTTATAGAATAAACACCCACTTATGTGAGTAGTAGCTTTAAAGGGTCCATATCATATTTTTTTTGAGCTTTTAGCTATGTTATGCTATTCGAAAGTGCTAATTTTGCTTCACTCCTGCATGTCCTCATGAATTCTGCTGTCTGAGCAGCAGCTCTGGCCTGTAAAACGAGTGGTTCCTTACCGATCTACGTAGATCGATCATAAGCCCGCCCCCCCCCACTAGGAAGTACCTACTATGACCACGCTACCCCTGTCCAGTAAACAACAAGATGAATAAACAATAAAGTGAGGCAGAGCGCGATCATTTTAGCTCAAAGTTGCTCTTTTAGCACCTAATCTGCACAGCGACAGCAGCTGCTGTGTTTGTGACACCGTGCCGCAGCAGCTCTCCTCTTCCCTTGGGTGGGGGAGGCAGGTTTCCATGTGTTGGTCCATTTTGGGCACCTTTGCTCTGGGGGTCCCTTCGGTTGGTTTGGTTGTTCTTTTTCAGGTGTAGCAGCAGACTCAGAGGATGTTATTTTGCTCTCTCCCTTTCCTTTCCCTTTTTTTTTTACACCTTTACTCCCTTTTAGCATTTTGTCTCATCTGTTTCTTTTCTATTTTCCTCTTCTACCTTCCTGTTTCTGTGACATGAAATAGTACCAGCATAAAATCTAATACAGCTTCTTGCATATATTAATCAAGAAGAGCACTATGGCGAAAGCAGTATGGCTCCACTTGTAAAAGTAAATTCCATTGGGCTCTTTTTGGCATTAAGACAACAATTCTTAATGCCACATTGCCAGACAGGACTCACACACACACAAAAGAATAAACAACTTGTGCAATTGTGGCACAATAGAAATATGAGTCATTACAACTGAAGAGAATGATGCTACTTTAGGAAATGTAATTGCCTCAAGATTTGCAATTTTTACAAGTAATTTGGAAAATTACACTTTGTTGTTTTTGTAATTGTAAGCTATGGCCACTAGGTGTCATACTACATGCTTCAGTTTTGTCAGAAACTATTTACAGTGTAAACACGAGAGGTTGTAGGCCTCATGTGAAATATGACACAATATCACACCTTAAAATGAGCACAGTCTTTTATCTACAGCATGGGCCTAATTACTGCAGGCAGAAAATGAAAGGGACAGAATGTGTGGCTATGCCTTAGAGAATAAAAATAATGAATAGTCTTGGATACAATCCCTCAATGCTTCTGCTTCGCAGTGGATGGTACAGTTATAATTGTACTGGGCAAACTAACTCACACTGGCATAATCCACTCACAAAACAGCGCTCCATGTGAGTGCAATAATCCAACGATCCTCCACCATGGGGGATTTCCTGCCTTTGTTAATTATTGATAAGGAAGCTGTAGGTTGGGGGTGACTGTTAAAAAAGGTTTTGTCTCACTTTTGTCTTGCTTAGTGAGCATTTGCTCATAATTGTTATAGAATGCAGTTGTGAATCAATTCTACCTTTGTCAAGATTTGCAACTTTCCACTGATAGAAATAATTGAAATGCAGATAATATTATTGGTCCATCAATCTATCAGGCATTGAATAGAACCAGCCAAATCAACTCGGACCGGTGCTCCATATAATGAAAAATCTGAATACTTTTGTCCTGTTCATTAAACATATTAAAACTTAAATTTCCCACTTTGTTGAGCCAGTAAATGCATCAGAAACGGCATCTTAGTTGATGCACATTGTTTCGAGTTTGGTATAAGTCAGATCAATTTATTGTTGGCTTTCTGTTCATAGACGCAACACCTGGCCTGGTGTTTTATTTAGTTGTGACACCTTCCTGGGAGGGTGCTATCGACTGCTGCTAATAACCCAATGTTCTCTTTCTGTAGATGATACACCTGCCCCTGTCTTCCTTTTGCTCAACAGTGTCTCTTTCTTAAATAAAAAAACAAAATTAGCTTTATCTGCGACTAGCTGGATGCCATCTTTCATCTTATAGATTTTAAAATGGGCTCAGAGAGGAGAGGAAGACAGAGAGAACTGTCTTCCTCTCATAAATGAAGCCAATCTAGGAAATCGACATCACATTGTCAGTGATTTACTATTTTAAAGGACTGCTTTCATGTAATAATTGCTTGGCTAATATTTTAAGTGCCATGCATTCACATTCTGCGTATGGATAATATATTTTAGACAAGACACAGCCATCCACTGCTGATCAAGAAGCCACAAAGAGGCCCAAAACAAGCTCTGGAGGAGCTGCAGACATAATGAGCAGTTGGAGGAGTCTATTGGTAGGAAAGGTATTCGTCCTGCTGTCCACAAATCTGGTCTTTATGGAAGAGTAGTTAGAATAAAACCATTGTTAAAAAAGCCATAAGAAGCCCTGACTAAAGTTGGGAGGGTCTGTCTCTTCAGGTTTAGGGTTATGGGAGCTGGTCATTTTTGATGGACAGAGGTAAATACAAGCAGATCCTGAAATAAAACTCCATAGAATACAATGTGGAGGTGTATCTTCTAGCAGGACAACAACCCTAAATATACAGCATGCACTATGGAAGAAAAAAAAAAGGTTGGGGCAACTCGTGTTAATGCATTAGAATGGCCTAGTCAAAGTCCAGTCCTAAATCCAATTAAGAATCTATGTCATCGCTGATTGGAAATTGGCATTTGCAGACCCTCTCCGTCCAGCCTGATTCCGATAAGAAGAATTGGGATATCCATATTTGTGCAAGGTACTGTGCAGCCCCATGTCTAGGTTTCAGATCAATATAGAGAAGTGGCTGAATGTTAATGAGGTCATTTTTATTGATTTAATTCCAAATTAATGTTCAAAGGTGGAAATTTGATAGATGGTGCAAGTTGATTTCCAGTTGGATGCAATATAGTGTGGTGCCCTGTCCTCCCCCACCAGTTGTCTTCACGCTGCCAGTCAGCTGTGTATGATGTAGAATGAAAGGAAACCCCTAGAAGATTTTAACTAAACAAGCTACATCATATTCTGTTGCTGTTATAGCCAAGAAAATTGCTGAAAGATCTCATAGCATCATATTCTCCTGCTAGCCTCTGCCTGTTATTGGGCCAGTAAATCTATTACTTAGATTTTAGATTTTCCATGTTTCAAACCTTCTGAAGAGGTCTTTTCTTGCACGGAAAGAGGTGCACAGACACAAACAACCTGTGGATGAGCTGGCAATGATTGCTATTAATATTCAAGCCTCCACGCTGTGGCTCTGTTGCTGCTGTGATCTCACTTGTGGAGCGTGTGGGAGGCGACCACAGGTAGACGTGAAGTGGACAAGGGAAAAAAAAAAAAAAAAAAAGAGGGAGGCAAAGGGAAAGAGCCATAATGTGCATCTCTCCATCGCTTGAGCTTCTGTGCCTCTCTGGCTCCTTTCCTCATACTCGGAGTGGGTTTGTGTGTGAAAGTGGGTGTGAGCGGCTGAGCGAGTTGCTCGCTGTGCACTTCCAGAGTGGCCGCCACTCCACTCTTCTCCACTCATTCATGTTGGATTAACAAAGACAGCCTTTTTGGACCTGACGCACACAGCTGTTTGGGGTTCTCACAGCTGCCGGGATGAGCGAGGAGGCTAAAGAGAAATCCACCGGGAAGTCGGCTCACCGCAAGAAGAAGGGAAAGAAGGTAAAAGACGCTCAGAGCTTTGTAAACAACATGGTGTGGCTGCTGGGGTTAAAACTGAAAACCTTTCTATTGAGCCAGAGTAAACAGAGGGAGAAGGACGTTTTTGAAAAATTAGGTTTTTAAGCCTTTTGTCCTTAGAAGATGGATTTTCTCCACCTTATTGAAGGGTGGCAGCTCTTGCTTTTGTTGCTAAGAGACTTCAGTAAGTGGTTTGATGACAAGATGGTTTGCTGTGCTTTATCTTGCCAAAGCAAAGCCCCTTTTAGTTATCTAGTTTTTACATGAAATTCATGTTATTTCACTGAGATATGTGCGGGATTGCTTGAGTCAATGTTTATCAAAGTGAACTGGAAAAGGATGAACTGGAAAGATGGATATTTCTTTTGTGTTATAGTCACATCATCTTGTGCGCTTCGATCATCCCAAAGTGTTGCCACCTAATAATGTCTGTGTGTGGGCTGATGCTAAATGTTGGGAGGGGAATAATTTGGGATCAGATGAGAAGAAGGATAAAGGATGAGGGAACGACAAAGAAGGGTGAAAATAGGGGTGGCGGTCGGAGGAAGTGTGCCGACGGAGGGCCGAGGATCATAAAGTAGGACAGGAGGTAAAAGTGAGAAAAGACGTGCGAGGTCTCAAGTGTCAGCTTTCCTTCCTCTGTGATCTGTGACGTCTCTCCCATCGTTTCAACCAGATTGGTCCAGCACGGCATTGATTAGATTAGATGCAAAGGCATAAAAGGCCTTCTCACTACCTGCTTAGCAGAGACTTTGGATTTATAGGTCCACTTTGGGAGGTTAAATGCCTGGCTGAGTGAGTCTGCGCAGTATTCACCATCAATACACCCTAACATAAAAAATGTTTTAGAGAAGGTTTCATTGTTCAGGTTCTCTTTTTTTCCTCTCGTTGTTTGCCATGGTAGCATCTAAGTCTAAGCTTTTACTCACAGAAAGCATCTCATGTTAAAGCTTAGACTGATTTAGGCATGCACACTTTTATTTATTTACAGGGAACAGGTGTTTTGATAATGCCTTAGTGTTACCTAAAGGTGGACATATCAGAGATTTTGTTGAGAGTTTCTATTACTGATTTTGAAAAGCACTAATCTGCTGACAGCAGATTTTAACCTATTCTGGTGTCTGTTTTAGAGCTATCAATCCCAAAACACCAGGTTTGTGGGCAAAATGATAATTCATGTGCAAGTTGCAGAGCTGTCTCTCTCTGAACCACTGGAAAACTACAAACACAGTAATAATCCTCCAGGCTAGTGGACAGAGTTATCTATGAATTAAACAAGCAAACAAAAAAATATATAGAATACCGCACATTTACTTTGCTCCATTGGAATATTTATTGAAATACTTATGTAGCTTTCTTTTCTAGATAATTTCACAATGAATGTCAAACGGGTTGACGTTTTGGGGAATGACTCTACATTATGGTAGAAATTGAAGTCAATATCGCTGATCACTAATGGCAGGCACTTTGTCTGGCTGAAAAAGATATGCCAGACCTCAGTCGTTATGTACTATTAGCCTTACCGCTCTGTATTGTTGGTTTCATAAAATACGTTTTAATTGCATCCCTAACCTGTTGCTACATGCAAATAATACTTGATTGATATTGTACCTATTTAGGTAACAATCTCAAAGTGCTTTACAACAACAGGTAAAAAATAATGATACAGAAGACAAAATTAAACAGAAGCAGATTTTAAAAGATGCATTTTCAGCTGGACTTTAAGGGAAACCATTGAGTCTGCTGATCTCAGAGTCAGAGGAAGGCTTGGAGCCACAGAAGAGAAAGCTCTGTCTCTTTTAGTTTTCGATTTAGTGTGGAGGACAATCAGTATGTCTTGATCACTGGACCTCAGGGCCCCGATGGGGTGCAGGGATATAATGGTTCAGTGATGTAGATTGGTGTCTGTCCATGCAGAGATCTCCAAGTTAAAACTAAGCTCTTGAAATGCACCTGATAATAAACCAGGATCCAATGAAATTGCAGCAGTAGTGGATTCACCTGACAAAAAAAAAACAAAAAAAAACAGCTCTATAAAGCCGTCAGTCAGGACTGTTGGATCAGTCACTTTGGGGTTGAAGGCTTTGGGATGGACAGTGGATGAATCAACTTTGACACAATGTTGCTCCCTGGCAGCTTTATTTGGGAACCCAATAGTTAAGGGAGACCTTTGTCTGAGCTTAAAGTAAAGATCTTGAGTGTGGACCAAGCCAAGAATCTATCCACTGCTTCAAGGCCAAACTGGAGTTGACTGTGAAACCTTGTTCTGACTTGTTACTTTCTTTGGATGATCCAGTTTCATTATTTTTGGAACTAATGTAAGGGCCTCACCAAACCATGCACACCATTCCATCTATATACCAATCAATTCACTAATCCGTCCATCTTCCCTCTCTCCCTCTTACCAGAAATTGGATCAAAGGAGCTAATAGTTCTGTGAGGGGAGATGCAGAAATCCATCCTCCCAGCGATGTTGTATGGCTTTCCGAGGCCAAAAGAGAGATATAGTACCTCCAGCATGTTCTGGGTTTGCCCTGGGGTCTCCTCCAGTCGTATATAAATGGAAAACATACTGGACTTAGCAAAGTTTCATTCATTATATTTAATATTTGTTTGACAAAGCTGTGACTCTCTTATAGATGAATTGCTCTAATGGGTGAGCTATGTATATAGTTGTGCACGTCCAAATAAGCAAGGCCCACAATAGCTTTAAACCTGATGCATGTACTCAACTATTATTTGACAATTTTCTGCAGCTTCCTCTCACTCTGTGTTCTCATGGTTGTGTATTATTGCTTTCAACGAGTTATTTTTGGAGTAGACATGTTTTAGCTATTGCTGCCAAAATGAATAAAATCAGTCAGCCAAAAAACAGAGCTTTGTAATCTTGTCGTGAAACTGTCAACAAATTCATCATTAAAGGTATGTATATATATATATATATATATATATATATATATATATATATATATATATATATATATATATATATATATATGCACAGTCTTACACGCTTTTTACTACAAAATTCTGGCTATGGTGTCTATCTTCAAGCTGAGATGCAGTTTCCGTTTTGACATTTAAGGTTTTGCTGGGTGTGCTTTGGCTAACTACTTTAGCTTTTTATATTTTACAGCCATTTTATTTAAAAACAAAATGTCACCCTTTATGTGTGGAAAGTTGAGTTTCTTAGATATTCTATCACTTCTCTTAGTTGTTAGTAGAAAAAACAGGATGACTCAGCTGGGAATTAACCAGTCATACTCAGAGCCATAAATCTTACTTTTATAATGCTGTGGTCACAAAAATGTCTGTGATTGATGCACCTGCTTGGTGATTGCTACAAAACAACAGTTCCACAATGTAAAACCCAAAATTATTTTATAATTTTAATTGATGCTGTTTTGAGATACTTTTGGTGTTGCTTTTATTGGTTAGATGGCTTTGACTTTAAAATTAAATACAAACGATTTCTTTTTTGTGTCTTGCTATACAATGTGTAGGTTTACACAGAGGGCCTTGCTGTTGAAAGGCTGCTGGCTAAGCAACATCCATTCTAAAAGATTCAGCCTTATGTAAAGTCAGCTTTTCTTGGTTATTGCCCTGCAAATTTATCACAGCCTCCTTTATTAAACTGTGTAACAAGTGTATTTTCCCTCCCAGTGGATAATGAAGGTAACCTTTACTGAAAAAGATTTACTGTATCTCAAGGAGCTCACCTTTCTTTACTTGTTTTGCTGTTGTCTAGCTTCTGAAATGAAAGCTGGTCTTGTTTAGTTTGTTGTTTGTTTTTTGTATGGGAAATGAAAATAAGCAGAAAGATAAACAGGAAATTAATCCTGAGGGAAATTACCAGGAAGAACAATATAGAGGTGTGTGTGTTTGTTTATATATATATATATATATATATATATATATATATATATATATATATATATATATATATATATATATATATATATATATATATATATATGCTGCTTTAGATTCTATCTATGCATCAATAATTTTATCAGTCTCATGAATTAAATTAATGAGCCTCACCATCTAATATAAATATTACTGAATGATTAAGTTTTTATATTTTTCTTTATTTAAAGAAAGGAATCAAGTGGTTTGTAGTTTTCATAAATCTGATTATTTGTATGTCATCAAATATTATAGCAATCATTAATCACAGTGTCTGTTTTTTTTTAATGTTAACACAATGAAAGGTTTCAGACAGCTGAACCTGTCTACCTGCTGTCTCACATCACACTCGAGTCTCTTTGCTGGGCAGACAGGGAAATATCTGTACTGTTGTTGATTCAGGTGAAGGCCACGCACACTGAAAGCTGCAGGTCTCCAGGGGTCGTTCGATGTCTTGGTGGTTTTTAGTGGGGATGCTTTCTGAAACAAACAGGACACACACAAAAAAATGCTCCTGAAGAAAGTTTTTATGGTGAACTGATGTATTAAACTGAGCAAAGAAATAATTTCTAAATTTCGTCCCATTTCTCCCGTGAGAGCTGTTGTAACTTGGTCTGTTTTTTGGCCACCTTTCTCACAGACGTTTAAGCTCTGGAAACATTCATTGTTAGGGCCATTGTCCAATTTGAAGGTTCATTTGCACACAAATTCTAACTTCTTGGCTGATGTCTTCAGATGCTACTTCAATATTTCCACATTATCTTCTTTCCTCGCCATGCCATCTATTTTGTCAAGTGCACAAGTCCTCCTGGAGCAAAACAACCACACCCTACGGTGCTGCCGGCTCCATATTTTGTTAATTGGATGGTGTTCTTAGGCTTCACAGCTTCACCAGAGCTGGATGCCCATATGTACTACAGATCCCAACATTGCACCCTCACTTAAGAGACTTTAGAATCATGCCTCTAACAATTCAGACTGAAGCAATGCATTGAGTAAATATAGATTCAAACCTTTAAAACTCTTAATTAATTAATTTTACACTGGTGCACCATCTACACCTCCTCATTAAGCACGTAATATCTACTACAGAAGCCGTGGAGTGTCATAAATGTGACAACATGTCCTCCATGTGTTATCTGCTGCTAATGGTCATCGTGTGAAGGGGTTTTTGGCACTGTTGCCTGTAATGACACAGAGGTTGTGTTCAAAATGTTCATTAAAACAGGTTTATTAAAAGTAAGAAAGTGACAAGGGAAGACAAGCAGACAGGAATGGCTGACCAGGGCAGGAACTGACAGGTGCAGGCTGACCAGGTGATGTAGGCAGAACCAGACTAGACCAGAAGGTGCAGGCAGCAGCTGACTTGACCAGAATGCTGCTGGCAGGGACAGACTTGTTCAGGTTCATCTGATTTGTTCCCAGTGTGAGCAGAGCGAGACACAGAATCAATCCTCAGGAACGACCTGAACCAGGCTGTGCACACAAGTGCTGGTTAAGGCTACTGGAGAGGGCAGGGCAACAACTGATCAGCAGGCAAGGCGACAAAACACTGGGGAAAACCACATGCAGGCAGCGAGACGAGACGTTTTGGCACCGGAAGCTTGAATGAGGCCGTTATATAGAGGGAGAGTGACAGGTGATCCGGGTGAATCCGATTAGTGGCGGCAGCATCTGAAACTTAATTAAGGTGAGTGATAGCTGGGAGGTAACTGAGGAGCATGGAGTGAGAATGTAAAGTCCAGAATGTCCAAGACACAAAAACAAAACACAAATCATTGCAGTTGCCAAGTCTGCTTGTTTTTTTTCTAAGGTCGCTTCCGTGAGTGGCATTTTTTATGCTCGTTTCTGAACATTCTGTTTTTGATTGTTTATACTCCTCCACCAACAGCACATCTTCATATAGAAGACAGACAGGTAACGATGCAACATGGCACCCCCCAGTGGGTGCATCGACACCTAAGTTTTGAGATTACTTTCCTTTTCGATCTGAGGTTTTTAGACTCAGAATATGTATTTATGAAAGCAAGACTTACTTTTTGCTAATTAAAAGCCAAATTAGTTACACACTGTCCCTTTAAATAAGTGAAATTTACAAAGATGAGGAAAACCTGGGGCATGGCACAGTTTTATGAGGAAGAAGAAAAGGAGGAAAGGAGGAAGAATGCAATGACAAACAGGAGGGACAGAAGTTCAAATGAGAAGCTCACGATTCAGACAGTCTTGGCTGATGAGACATGACTGTTGTGTTGCTGTGATTCTGTGGAGAAGAGACAGTCGGGGAGTGATGGGAGGGAAGAAGATAGGCCGCAGATAAAAAAAGGATGAAGATTTTATTTATGTCAAAGAAAATAAACTACATGGGTCTCTATTAAGAAAGAAGGCCAAAGAAAAGAAAAGAAGGCTATAAAAAGGCTTTAAAAAGAATAAAACAACGACATAAGTACAATGATTTAAAGCCATGTGTAAAAAAAAATGAAGAGAGGAATGTTTTGCTTTTGCAAGTGTTGCCTTCAGTTTTCCACTTGTTGCTGGGAACACGCATGAAAACGGAGTAGATAATATGCCGAATGAGTAATCTGGGAATATCCAAGGACTATCGCCCACTATTCAAGCGTCAAAGTGAGAGCAGAGTTGTGGGTGTTAAAGGTGAGACTTATGCAAGAAAGGGGGGGATGTTTGAAGAAATAAATACTGCCATAAGCAAGTGAGAGAGGAACAAAGATGAAGCTAGTGTGTTAGCAAATTGTCTGAGCTTAGGGGAGATTTAAAAAGATAATTTTGTTGATAGATGGAGGTCAATGAGTAAATACACTGTAATAAGGTGGATCATATTGTGTTGAAGGAAGTCTGGCACAAACTCATGCACTTCGGAGAAGACAGAACCTAGTCAGAGGTGACGGAGCTTTGGTAAACAGTGGTACTGTGCTGAGACATAACGGTCTGCTCATGGTGTTGGACCAGGACATATTCTTGCAGCCACACAGCTGTACTCGTCTTTCATTCCATACTATGCTTTTAAATCCTACTTTGTAATCTTGTCTTGGCATCCTATTTGAGTATTTGACTAGTTTTATAGGGTAATATTTTGTTGTATGTTGAGAATGCCGTCAATAATGAGAAGATTGACGTCATGTACAGAGGAACTGTTACCTAACTTATGAAAGTAAGGGTAGAAATACTGGGAAGTCCTCATAGCGGGAATGACGCTGATCGCGTTCACTTCAAAATTTCCAACCAAACGCACTATAGCTGTTGGACACGACATTTGAAAACAAATTTCTGCCCAGATGGTGTGTTTAGAACAAGCTGCAGGAAAATAATAACATTATTCTTTCCTTCTAGCTCTAGGAAAAGACGACTGCTCGTGCAGAAAATGTACTGGGCTTAAAAAGCATTTCATAAACCAGTGTTTCTGTTTCTGTGGACAAAAGTAGCCAAGCCACAACATGAAGTCAGGACTTTGTATCTGTAGGATTTTATTTTGACAAATTAAAAAGAGCAAACATGCTGAGTTACTCAAATGTATACTATTGACTACTTGTGTGTTAATACCAGCTGGAAACTGAAATGAGGTAGGTAGGAAAACTACAGACTATTAACTTAAAAAATACAGCTCTCTTCATATGTTGAGGAACAAAGATGAATAGTCATGGTTTAAAATATTTGGTAAGACTCACTTGAACACAATCTATCATACTGAAAGATACTAGATGGTGTGTTGCAAGACAGACTTCACGCAGCCAAGAAATTTTGTGGTATTTTAAAGTTGTAAACAGTTTCTAAACTCTTTTTTTTAACCTAGTGACAAAATAATTTAGATGACCTTTTTAAATATGAGATAGAAGATTTTTATTTACTCGCTTACCCTTGTAGGGTCGGGTGAGAGACAGAGAATGCTGGACAAGTTACCAGTCCATCACGGGGCAACACAGAGACACACAGGACCAACAACCATGCACACACATTCATACCTAAGGGCAATTTAGAGGGACTAATTAACCCACTATTGATATTTTTGGACTGTGGGTGGTAGCCAGAGTACCTGGAGAGAACCAGCACATATTCCATACAGAAATATGGGTCTTGTTTCTGCAAGGCAGCAGTACTAACCACTGCTCTACCCACCATGCAGCCCCAGTAGTGATGCATTATCGTACCAGTGATTTCTTCTTATTATTTTATGTCAAATGTGTGTCCACATGAATGCTAAGCAATAATGAAACCGCCAATTTTTCTTCTGCGAAGGTCTATTTGTAATTTAGATTTCAACCTGTCGGCTTCACCTGGGAAATACAAGAGCTCTGTTTTGTTTTAAGGCCTGCGACTGTGACTGAAACGGGAGGTAAGGAAGGAACTGTGAATGCAGCACGAGGGATCTAAGAGCTTAGCAGGTGTGTTAATGGATGTAACTATGACAACCAAAGACCCGCTGGGAGAAGGAGGAAGTGGCAGAAACAGCATGGAGAGGTAGAAGTTAGTCATCAGGTGAAGAGAGACGCCAGCTTTACTTGAATCAGCAGCTGCAAGCTTTAGGTTCAACAGCGCTCCCCATTAATTTATGTCTGACTGAACTGGATGAACTCAAGGCTACTGATATGTGCTGCCGCTCTGCTGCTTGATCATATACACACAACTTGGTATGCATTTTACATTTTTTCCATGCAACTTAAGGAAGATCTGTCTGAAATGTGTAACTAAAGACAGAAGGATGGTGTCGAGGTCTTGCTAGAAATACCTCAGCAGCGTGTTGGAGGGGAGTTGCCAAATGCTGTATAATAGCATCATTGAAAACTAATTTGTCTCAAAATGGATTTAAAGAAAGCCACTTTTTATGAAAATTATTTTGTGGACAATTTTAAAAATGACTAAATGTTGTATACACTGGGTATAAAAAGTTTGTACTCCACCCCCTGTAAAATGCATGGATTTTGGAAGTCAGATGAATTAAAAACCTTTTCTCCATTTATTAAGATAGTTATCCTACACAACTAGACTAAAACCATGTTAGAATAAAGATATGAAAAAATAAAAGCTCCAATAATCATGTTCTTTTAGTGTGCACACCCTTAACTACTACTTTTCTAAACCATGTTTTAAGTATGTTCCAGGAGCCATTCTCCTTTTGCTCACAAATGCCATTTTACAGAGGAAGTTAAGCTGTCCTTATTGGACTTTTTTGATATGTCCTTATTTGTATTTATTTTCTAAAGCCATGGTTTGCAGAGAGGTTACAGACGGTTAAACCTTCTGAAGGTTTATTTCCCTCCCAACATTTAGCATCAGCCACACACAGACATTATTAGGTGGCAAAAAAGTGTAGGGTGCAAAAAACTCCAAGAACAGTATGTACACTATGTCACCAAAGATGTTTACCCACTCACCATAATGAATGAATTCTGGTGTTTCAGTTTCTCCCATCTCCACAGTTGTATATAAGCAAGCACCTAGGCATGCAGATTATTTTTTGCTAACATTTGTGAAGGAATGGGTCGACTGCGAAAGTTCAATGAATTTCTGTGTGGTGCTTTGACAGGACTATTAGGTCCTATCAACTGTTAGGTCTGTCATGTGGCCCTCTGTTTATTTCAAGAGCTATGCGACGAGAGCTTCGTTGGATGGGTTTCTGAGCAGCTGCAGCAAATCTCCAAGTGCAATGCAAAGCGTTTACGGTTGTGTAAACCTGGCTGCCTCTGGACTCCAGAGCTGTGAAGACATGTTTTCAGGGCTGAAGAAGTGGGTCTCTCTGTCTGGCATGCCAATGAACAAGTCTGGGGGCCACGGACAAGTGCCAACTTTGTGTCAGGGGTAAAATCTAGTGCAGTGGGGATTATGGGGTGAGGTTGTTTTTTAAGAGTTGGGCTCGGCGCCTTATTCCAGTAAAAGGAGCTCTTAGTGCTTCAGCTCAGCGCAGCAAGACATTTTGGACAATTGCATGCTCCCAACGGTGTGGGAGTAGTTTGGGGATGGCCATTTCCTGTTCCAACACAACTGCTACTCAGACCAAAGAGCGAGGTTGATGAAAAAACAGATGGATTAACTTGATGGTGTGGAGCAACTTCACTGGATCTATAGACATATGTATATTGATTTTCTTAGAGCAAGCACTGCAATCCAGCCTCTTATGTCCAACATCAGTGTCTGACCTTACAAATGTGATATTGGAAGGTAGAAATTTCCCATAAACACCCTCCTAAACCTTGTGGAAATCATTATCGGAAGATAATATGTTTGCAAAGGATGGATTGACATCATATTAGATTCTATTGATAAGGAGTGGGATGTCACTAAGTGTTCACATGTATTAAGCAAGACAAACGGCTATGGCACACTAATGTTTGGAGTTTTAATCTGGGTATGTATAATTCAGATCCCCTGTGTCTGGTAATCTGGCCTTGAAAAAAAAAAGGTTTTGTTTTTGTAAGATGAAGGTTTAATTTTTAATAGATTTGCCGCTTCATGGTGTATACCCACAGATTTGCTTTACAGTATTGATGCTGAAATGATCTGCTTCACAGCGCTGTTCTCTGGTCCAGTCTGTTGAAGGGAACAGCACATACATGCATGTTTTGTCAGTGTTTTTGTGTTGCTTTATTCAGAGAAGTGGACTTTTGCTTATGTAACAAGACTGCCCACGTTCATCATATTCAGCCCACACCCTGGCTAATGTCAATACAGTTGATGCTTACAACAGCGATGAGGTGGTAGCTCCAAAACAGAGGCAATGTGATTCACTCAAACTGTTTTTCTGAAATCATATCAACCATTTTAATTAGAGCTAATGTTTTACTTTCAGTGCCAACACTTATGGTATAATGGAAGTGCACCTTTAATTTTTTTTCTTTTATTTTGAAATTGTAAAGGGTATTTTAGGGTGTAATTGATTTTTTAACATAAACTTTAGGAAAGACTGTAAAATGATACCTTTTGAAAATTATTAGGATTTGTAAATATTTTTCTGAATATTCTTTCCATTTCTCTTTTTAACATTCAGTTTATTTTTGTTCATTTGTTTTTGTATTTTTATAGTTTTTAGTCTATCATTTCCTCTTGCATACTTATATTTTTGGTATTATTATGTCTCTTGTTGTACGTCTATTTTTAGTTTATGTATCTTGATGACCACAACAGAAAAAAGCTCTGAGATTTCTTGTCTTTTTGTCTTTGATGATGAGACCTGTATTTCCCCACTGTTTGAATATAAAGGTTATTCATATTGTATTTTATTCTATTCTACTTGACCGCAGTCTTGAACTGAACTGATAAAACATCTGTACTACCAACAAAATGAATTCATATCAAGTTAACTGATTTAATTTCTGTTGAATTCAGTAATACATTATTAATATCAAAGGAAAATTATGTTTTGAAGGTGGTTATCTCATCATTTCTTCCAAGAGTGACTATCAATAGTTACTGCCAGGAGATGAAAGGATCTCACACAGCGTTCAAAATTATTTCAAGTTGACATTGTTAGATGTCTTCAGCATCTTGGACTAACAACATTGAACCAGCTCAGTTAACCTTACTAACTGTGTAAAGATCAGAAGAGGTTAAATGCTCAAATTGATAAAAAAAATAAAAATTAACTCTGCTGTGCTCCTTTCAGCCTTCCTGTGACCTTCTGAAATTGTGTGGTGCACTTTGCTCCTTCGCTGACTTAATTTTGTCTCTTGTGCATAACTAAATCGGGCGCTGTATGCACTGCAACGCACCTCGCTCTTTGTAGTTTTATCAAGGGTCTACCTTGGGTCATGTTTTGTGTCGTCATATTGGGACTCGCAGGTTGAAGAAGACCCATTCTTGGCTGTCGTGGCAGCTGTCTCGCTTAGATGTGTGGGTGTTTCTTGAAAATTTCAGTCCAGTCTGGTCTACTTCATGACCCATTTCCAAGTGGCTTCCTTCCAGAATTAACCAAAAACTGTTCTGGATTCTCAACATATGTTGTGCATTGTTGCGTTTCTGACCAGCTGAGCAAGCTGAAAATCGTCTAATTCCTGTCACCAGCTGATTTCCCAGTGTGTCAGTAGTTAATATGCTGGTTTTAAAGCAGGAGAAGTCATTGGATTTTTACTGTGAGAAGTTTTCACTTTGGCAAAGCTGAAGCCACTTAAACTATTTTGGGATTTCACTCCTATTAGTCTAGCTTCCCTTTACATCTGTAAAGTCTGTGAATCCCAATCCTTCTCCAAACTTATTTGGTTTGTGGTCTGGTTACTGAGGAAATTATATATTTATTTTCATAAGAAATTACCCGTTGTGAGTTAAACCAGTCTGAACTGTTGCTGAGACATGCATCCTGATCAGTGCAAAGGCACGTTATCGGGTTTGTTGTAAAGACAAAGGCATTTTAGATAGGAGCACTAGCATGCCTTGTATGCATCACAGCATATTTTGATGCCTGAACTGTAGAGGTGACTAAAAAGGGCTTATTCAGTTGGCCGGCATTTGAACCACGACACATTGCGGTACTAGCATTAAGAGAGCTGTGCAAAGGGAGGTGGGGCGGGGGGGTTACTAGATACCACAATGTAATCCCAGTTGGAATGCCCGGTGCACAGCGTTTCGCTAGCTGGCTGCCGTCCTGCGCAGATCGCGATTCCTGTTGAGACAGACACCGCCGGGGACACCTGATAAGTCCTTAACCACCAAGCGACTTAAGAAGTTTGGCCAGCTTCTTCTGAGGGGGTTGTGTTGCAGGTTCTTTTCTAAAGCAGGAAGTCTGGGGCGCAGACCGTAACTTTAAACCGATCAGATGTCCATTCAAATATCCTCCTGGCTTGCTCAGAAAGTCGGCAACTTTATCCTCAAGTCACACCCTTGGCATCATATAAACTATGTAGTAGCACCAAAGGCGCCACATTCACTAGGGAGGTGTTTTTCTGTTTGTGAATGACTATTAGTGCTTTATAAAATAATCACAGGGAAACATAATTTGCTTACTTCTCTGTGCCATGCTGCAGATTTTTTTCTTTTATGCCAGGAATACACACATGAATTTTGTTTTTTTCTTGGGGGGGGGGGGGGGGTTTCGCGGCTCTAGTGGCTCGCTTTTTATGACAGTAGGCTGACAGGAAGGGGGTGGAAGATCTGAACCCGGGTCAACCGCGTCGAGGACTAAGGCCTCTGTATACAAGCGCGCCGCCAATTTTGTCTTCTAATGTACTCTATAAATCACTATGTTTGGGGTCATCAATTAGAACTGAGTAATTCTTTTTTTAAATTTTTATTACAGATGCATTGCATTTGAACTGCTTCCTTCCTGTTTAAAAGACCCTCTGAACAAATTGACTCGAAGTCTTTCAGTCGACCCACAAATGTATTATGATATAGATAGTTATCTGACTCCAGACAGCATCAGAAAACGCTGAGCTGAGTGAACGCTGGCACGACTTGCTGCCGCTGCTCGCCGGAATTTTTGTATTTGCTGCTCCCTGCCTTTGCTCACCGGTAACTTTTTAACCGGTAACTTTTTAACAGACAGTGCAATTGTTTTTAACGGACAGTGCAATTGTTTTTTTACTGAGAACACGGCCACGATTCATCGGCACTACAGGTTGTGTGCGTCCCAACTAGGCTACTATCGGTAGCTCACCTGTCCTGCCCCGTTTTCAGCCTCACCTGACGTTTTTTAATAATGTGGACCGACAGGACATACATCCTGCTTGTCTGCATCTGGATATTTCTACTGCCCGCTCACCTGCAAGTGGCGGGTTTGCTGCAGTATTCAGCCGCTGACCTGCTCCGGCTCCGCTGTCACTCGCCCGGACCTGCGCCCGAGGCACTCCACCTTCACCCGGACATCACCTTCCAGCCACGCCGGAGATACATCCACCGAGGATCTCGCCGGATTTCCCACCACAACGGTTCAACAGCAATAAAATCCATCTGGTCCAGCTCCCGACGGGGGATTCGTCGCCCTCCATGCTCCACCAGCCGGGCTGTCGACCACAGCGTGTTAGCCCGCCTAGCTCGGTCGGCTAGCACCACCACCAGCTGCAACAACACTGCACTCAACTTTGCTCTGCTTAACATCCGCTCACTGACAAGCAAGGGACATCTCATTCAGGACCTCATCACTGACCGTAAACTGGACTTTCTCTGTTTAACCGAGACCTGGCAACAGCCCCAAGAATACTCTCAGCTCAACGATTCCACTCCTAATGGGTTTGTTTACATCTCTCAACCCCGTGGTTCCGGGCGCGGAGGAGGTCTCGCGATAATTCATCGCGAGAATTGGAAAGTCTCGCCGGTATCTGCGCCAGTCTCAAGCACGTTTGAATCCACAGTCTGCAAGCTGTCTGGCCCAACTCCAACCATCATTGCTGCTGTCTACCGCCCCCCAAAACCGAATAGTGCCTTTTTAACAGAGTTTGCCGATTTTCTCACCCACCTATCCTCTCTATCACCAAACTTAATCCTACTGGGTGATTTCAATATCCACATGGACAATACCAATTTGCCTCTCACCAAAGACTTTACTTCCTGCCTAGAGAGTTTTGGATGTCAGCAATACACCACTACCCCCACACACTCCAAAGGACATATTCTGGATTTAATCTGCTGCTCTGGCGTCATCCCTCACAACATAACAGCTGATGAACTCCCCATAACTGACCATTTTCTCCTCTCATTTGAAGTGAATATTACCCTCTCTATCTCTAAAACATCCCGCCTCATATCCTTCCGGAACATAAAGAACATTGATCCCTCCACCCTTATCTCAAGTATCCACTCTTCCTGCCTCCTTGACTTCAATAATCTGCTAACCCCTGATGACCTGGTCATCCACTACAACACTGGTCTCCATAATATCCTTGACTCGCTTGCTCCACTAAAAAATAGATTTGTTTCTTTTTCCGTCTCCGCCCCCTGGTACACCCCAAATCTCCGACGCATGAAAACCAAAGGACGGCAACTCGAAAGACTTTATAGAAAAACTGGTCTCACTATACACAAAGAAATGTACAATAATCACATTATTCACTATAAGGACTCCATTGCCAGCACTAAATCACAGTATTACTCGAGCTTAATCACTGCCAATCAACATAACTCTAAGTCACTTTTCTCTATACTCAATAATACTATCAAACCCAAGGACTCTTTCCCCCCGCACCTTTATACAACCTCCTTCTGCAATGACATCATGTCATACTTCACAGGAAAAATCAAGAACATTCACCAAAACCTTGGATCAACGGCTCATCTCAGCACCTCACCAGATCTTCCCTCGCCTACACAGTCGCTCTCCTCCTTCCATCTTCCCACTGTCTCGGAAATCACAGAGCTCATTCGGAAATCCAAACCATCCACCTGTCAACTGGACCCCTTCCCAACAAAACTTGTCAAAACCTGCCTCCCCTCTCTGGTTCCCCTCATCTCCGCTATCATCCACACCTCCCTCACCACTGGAACTGTCCCTACACTTCTCAAAACTGCTGCCATCACTCCGATTGTAAAAAAAACCTGGTGCCGACCCGATCAACTTCAACAACCTCCATCCTATCTCCAATTTACCCTTCATTTCCAAAATTCTTGAAAAAACAGTTGCCTCCCAGCTCCATACTCACCTATCTGCCAACAGCCTGTATGAAGAATTTCAGTCTGGTTTCCGGCCACTCCATAGCACTGAAACAGCACTCATCAAAATCACCAATGACCTCCTCATGGCATCTGATTCTGGACTACTCACCATCCTCATCCTCCTCGACCTGAGTGCAGCCTTTGACACCATCTGTCACACCACTCTCCTCAGTAGGCTTTCTTCCATTGGCATCACTAACACTCCGTTGGACTGGTTTATTTCCTACTTCTCTGACCGCACTCAGTACATTCAACTGAAGACCCTCAAATCCACCCCCTCCCCCCCTCACCTCAGGCGTGCCCCAGGGCTCTGTACTCGGGCCCCTCCTCTTCATCATCTACCTCCTTCCCCTTGGCAATATCTTCCGCAAATTTAACATCCAATTCCATTGCTATGCTGATGACACCCAGCTCTACCTCTCCACACAACCATCGTCCTCTCTTCCCCCCACCTCCCTCACAAATTGCATCTGTGAAATAAAAGCCTGGTTCACCAAAAACTTCCTTCAATTAAACAGTAGTAAAACTGAGGTTCTCCTCATCGGCACCAAATCAACTCTTTCCAAAACTGACAGTTTCCCACTTGTTATTGACAGTTCCTCCATCTCCCCCTCCCCCCAGGTTAAGAGTCTGGGTGTCATCCTCGATAGCACCCTATCTTTTCAATCCCATATCAATAACATTACCCGGTCTGCCTACTTTCACTTAAGAAACATCAACCGCCTCCGTCCCTCCCTTACCCCACACACTGCTGCCATACTTGTGCACAGCCTTGTCACCTCCCGACTGGATTACTGCAACTCTCTCCTCTTCGGCCTTCCTCAGAAATCACTCCATAAACTACAACTGGTCCAGAACTCAGCTGCTCGCATCATAACAAGAACTCCCTCTATCCACCACATCACCCCGGTCCTCCAACAGCTTCACTGGCTCCCCGTGCAGTTCCGCATTCAATATAAAATTCTCATGGTGACATTCAAGGCCCTTCACCACCTAGCCCCCCCTTATCTGTCAGGCCTCCTGCACATTCCCACCCCCTCCCGTGCTCTTAGATCCTCATCTGCTTTACACCTGTCTGTCCCTTCCGCCCGTCTCACCACCATGGGGAGCAGAGCATTCAGCCGCTCTGCCCCCCGCCTCTGGAACTCTCTACCACCCCTACTTAGAAACACGGACTCACTTCAAAATTTTAAATCACAACTCAAAACTCATCTGTTTAAGACCGCCTATTCTCTTTAATTATCAATTTCCCTGTCCCAGCCTCGGTATTTATTTATTTTTTATTTATTTTTTAAATGTTTTTTGTTTTGATTCTGTTCCTGACATTCTGTTTTTTACCCTTCTGTACGGCGACCTTGAGTGTCTAGAAAGGCGCCTTTTAAATAAAATGTATTATTATTATTATTATTATTATTAATTCGAGATAGACTTTATATGGCGAGAATTAAGATAAAGCAAGATTCATTCCCATGTGACAGAATATTTATAAGTATAGTTATTATCCATCCATCCATTAATTTTCTTACTCGCTTTATCCCTCATGGGGTCGCGAGGGGTGCTGGTGCCTATCTCCAGCATTTCACTGGGCGAAAGGCGGGGTACACCCTGGACAGGTCGCCAGTCTGTCGCAGTAGTTTTTATCTTACTATACAAAAAACAAACCCAAGTAAAAATGGGTTGTTTCATTTGTGTGCTATATGGTTCGCATTCCCATCAACAGTAACATCAACAAGAAGGCTATTTCTATTTCTCCACAAGTTTTCTGTGGGATTGAAATCAGTGCTTTTTGATGAATACTCCAAAACATGGACCTTTGTCTTTTTTGGCGGTGTGATTAGGATCATTGTCCATTTGGAATACGGATTTTTCTCAAGTTTAAACTTGTCTGATGCTCGAGGTGTTGCTTTAATGTTTCCAGTTGAAGTTCTTTCCACATGCTGGCTTTTATTTTGTAATTAGTGCCTGTCCCTCCAGCAGCAAAACACCTAGAATACGATGCTGCAACCTCCGTATTTCACAGTTCGGATTGTGAACTTTGGCTTTCAAGCTGGACCCTCTTTCTTCCAAATGTAACAGCATCATTAGGGCCAAACACCTTACTTTTGGTTTTATCAAACCACAGGATATACAAGATTCTTTTCTCTGGGTGTATTTGCAACTGTCATTTGGCTTTTTGTGTTGCTTTTTTGTGTTACAGTTTCTACCTTTCTGAGTGCCGTTTTAGGCGGTGTTGGTACTTAACCCTTTTCACTATGGGTAATGATACTTTCCAACTACCTTCAGCCAAGGTGTCTTATAGTAACCCTGCTTTCATTCTAGAGTTGAAGCACACATTTCCCACACAAAACACACATCTTTCCTAAAAGGAGAATATTTCACAGCCTTTATACTTGCATATAATTGCTTGAACAGAGGAACGTGGCACTTCAGGCATCTGAAAATTGTACCCAAGGATGAACCAGGTCTGTTGAGGGTCACATTTTTGTTCCGGATATCTTTTCTCATTTCTTTTGCTTTTCCAGTTATTTCACACAATGTGTTTGAGGTGCTGCTTAAAAATATGTCCACAGGTGTGCTTTCATTAACCTTCACTGTTATGAATTATCTGTCAGAAGCCCACAAAACCATGACATCTGGGCTTTCCTGAATTGTTTAAAGGCACACTAATCTTGCAGAACATACTGTTATGCAAACATCAAAAGAAATGTTTACATTAAATGTACTTCATTACTATATTTTGTAATGAATATTTATTCACATGTCAAAAATATCTAAAGGATTGGTTTATGTTCAATATAGTTCAAAAGCTTAGTTTAAGCACTTTACATAGTTGGTACGTAAATTGGCAGTAATTGTCAGTAATTAAAATATTATTGACTTTATTTTTCAAAAATAAAACTTGACACTTAAAAAGTTACAGGATAAATACAGAGACCCAAAGTAATATTTAAGTCTTTCTACAATGATTTGGTTTCAGGCAGCGGTTATTGGAAAACTGCATGAAAAATTGTTTAGTAAAGCAAGAAATATAGCTGACTCAGGTGCTCTGTGTTTATACACTCTAATCCACATTCATCATTCAGTGATCTCTCACCTTGCTTGTTCATTGTCTGCATAGTTCCTCGAGCTGTATGTAGTCTATACCATTGAAACAGTAAAATGAAGCTGATGATATTCTTTGGGGTGAGAGTTCCTGCCAGCCGGGGTTCTTTGGAGCCAACATATTGTGTTTTTTGCTGAGGCAGCCATGGAGCAGAATGCTGCGCTTGGCTCAGTTTCCATTGCTTCACAGGAACAGGACGGAACCCGGCTCCTATAATGTGGCCGGTTCACATCTGCGGGTTTCTCTTTCTGTCACCTCAAACAGTCATAAACACATAGAAGCAAGAAGGAGATTGCGTTTGATACGATAATGGTCTTCACTTAGTGACTTTATACAGACTGCTGTGTTTGCCTTTCAAAGTGTGGGAGAGTTAGCCCCCCTCTGAGAGCAAACGGACAGCTGCACCCCCCCTCCCCAACTCTAAACTACAATATTTATGCCCTGCCACTGGAATGTGCATCACTCAGTCCAAAAGAGCAATTTTTGATTGTTATTGTAATATTAACATGTTTCTTATCCGTATATGCCGTGATAACTGTTGTTGTTTGGCAGATGAATTCAACAAATTACAGAGTCAAAGGTTTTAAAGACATTGAGTCTGAAGATTATTTTCTCTGCTCCACGGTTGGCAATTATGGGTCACATTCCCAACTTTTCTATCAACAGAACAATAGCTAAAGCTTTGTGTCACATTTAAATTAACAATTGTACGCCTGTGTGGGTGCATATAGGACACAATGAAAGTGCGAGTGTGTCTACATCCGACGTAGATGGAAAGGGCAGAATTTGCTTATCTGTATATATATGCATTTACATTATAATTTGTATAGATTAAATATTCAGTTCGTAGTCATTTACATTGGTAATTCCCAAGACTCGTGTTAAACATGAAAAGCAAACACAGGTTTCGTTTTAGTCTTCAGTTTAGGGATGTTGTAGCTGTTAGACAAGCAATAAATCCACTCAGTTACTGCGGATGGAGGCTTCCACTGATGTTACTCTGTGTCAGGGAATGTAAAATGTGCACAAACGCCATATAGGTGAAGAATTAGTTTGATGTTTAGGGGACTGACTAATGCAGCAGCAGCAGCAATCTTAGAAGAAGCTATGGTTTGCAGAAAAGCTTGCAAAGTGTCAGCTATAGATCACTGATGAAAATCTGCAGTGGAGAACCGCTAAAGTAGCTCAACTCTTAATTTATTTCTTCTCTGCTGCAGTTTGTAGTTGTTAGACCCACCAGGCGTAACTCAGTAGCTATTTACTCATTTACTTTCAATCTTTTTAGTGTTAGTTAGTGTAATGTGATATTTTGCTTTTCCGGATGCAGTTCATTAAACATGCATACTTAATTGGTGGTTTTACACACATACCTGCTGCTAATGTAGTGGATGTGGGTATGCAGAGTGAAAATGCTTTTAGACATTACCCATTTTCATTGACAGTGGACTGCATCACCTACATGTTTGAGCACTAAGGAGACCAACTGTGTTGCTCCTGATTGTATTTTTTCTTGCTTTATCTGTGTAATTATTCATGCAGCAAGTTTTTATTTCTGCTTTCAGGTTTCCTACGTAACCTGAAAAAGTAAAGAATTTGATTTCAGTATCATTCAGTTCTGGAAAAGTATAGACATTAATAATTTAATTAATTCTCCTTCCTTCCTTCCTTCCTTCCTTCCTTCCTTCCTTCCTTCCTTCCTTCCTTCCTTCCTTCCTTCCTTCCTTCCTTCCTTCCTTCCTTCCTTCCTTCCTTCCTTCCTTCCTTCCTTCCTTCCTTCCTTCCTTCCTTCCTTCCTTCCTTCCTTCTAACCATCTGTAGTGTTTTCACAGGTATTATATTTAAATGTTCTTAAATCACCTGATGGAAACCTTTTCTTAGTTCTGCTTGGGCTAATAGGCTAAAACAGAACTAAGTACTGAGTCTGGAATAGTACTGAATTTTCACTGGAAACCTTACCAGAAACCTGTGTCCTATAACACCCTACAGTATGTTACAGGAACATACAAATATAAGCTGCTAAGATGCTTTGAAACTGTCTTGCTGAAATAAGTAGCACATTTGTTGAAAGAAGAGTAGTGGTACTTTTGCTACAAAACCTTCAACGAGGGAGAGACCTTTGCCATGTGCTGAAATGCCTGACTGTAGCGTCATGGGCTTTTGAATTATTTATTTATCATAAGACTGGTAGTTCTGTCTCTGGTCATGGAGTGCTAAAACTGTTTCTAATTCTGCTCTATCAGATCAAATACAGAGTATTAGCCCTCAGTAAAAATATGACTTTTTCAAATTAAATGCTGTCAAGCTGTCACGTAAAATATGCCCTTATTTCTGAGATTGAGTTCTCATTGAAGTCAAGGAAAGGTGTCAGACAGTGGCAGGATCCGGCTGATGTGACTGTCGCCATGGCGACAGGAGACTAAGTGGGTGATGTAATCGTTTTCTATGTGCTCAACTGTTGTAATCACACCAAGTGACCTCTATAGTGAGCTAGTCATAATACTTAGAATTTTTATTCATATGTTTTTCCCAAATGACATTTCTTCCACAGACATGATGTGATCATTTGCAAGGCTGTATATTAAAGTTGACGTTTGGGCTCCTGGCTCTTCAGCACCCCCTGACATTGAAGTTATAGGAACTTAGCAGAAACCTTGTACAAACAGCTGCAAAAACATTTTAAATGACTAGAGATGCTAACAAAGATCATGTTAGCTGGTACATTGAATAATATCTGTTCTGTATTTAGGTAGATATAACAAGAAGGTAAAACAACAGGATCTCAGCCAACATCTGAACTGGATTGCAAGAAGTCTAATGTGTACAAGCAATTGGCACAGGGCTCCTGTGTCTACAGTGCTCCTTGTGGTCATTGAGGGTTATAACAAGTAGACACCAGTTTTTTTCATAAGCTCAAATGCTAATAAATATGTGTAGGCTACCAATAATTATAGAAATTCAGGTTACAATGCTGAAACCAAGTACACATTTCGTACAGAGTGTGTAAAACCTTATGTTAGCACTACAGCACAGCTAGCTGTGGAAGGAAGTTAGAAAACTAGCATACTAAAACTATCATAAAAATTCAACTAAAGACCAACTTTGAAAGTCAAAGTGTTTTTATTTTTGTTTTTATCAAATGCAAGCTCACAATTGACTACCACCAGATCGTAGCAGAAATTGGGAAAATAAGTGTTTTATTTGCACTTCTCCTGGTTAGTGAACATGTTGCTGGAGTTTATAAATACATAAAATACAGATAAATCAACCTCTTATTCTGCTAAAAGTAGTTAGCCTGATGAATGGGAACAACTCTTAACAGATACCACTTGCGGCTCTGACTTTATTCTCAGACTTGAGCTTCGACTTCTAGGGTTAGTGGATTCAGCCGAGAAATTAAAAGACACAGATCAATAAATAAGAAGTATACAGTTAAGACAAAGGATTCTCTAAGCTGACTGAGAGTACCTGCTGATTGTCTGCTGAAAACACCCATACTGTGCCTCATTCACGCCGAGATTCACATTCTCATGGTTTGTAAATCCTTGTCTGTTTGTAACTGGTGATTACCAGGTGTGCTCACAGTTAATTTTACCATGGTAAATCCCGTCACTTCGCTCCACCGCAGCCATCAGTGCAGTGGGCATACAGTAAAACACAGACACATGATGTGCTTGCGCAGTGTGACGTATGAGCAGCACAACCAGAAGCACTTACTGAACATCATCAAAGAAGCAAGCCCTCTCCTCGTTCGATCTGTTTTTCTGTGGCCTCCAGGCGTAGATCAGCACAAAAACAGCCCACATGTACAATAAAATTTAATTACAACGGTCAAGCACAAATAGATGCAACACATCATATTTCTGTGCTGACATGAGAACCCTTCCATCCATAAATGTGACCTTGTAGCAGTTATTTCAATCTTCACTGTTTGAACTGGCATTTTTACCTTCCAGCGAGAAATATCACATCATAACACTCAGAATGTGGGCCATATGTGGATCTTTCTAAGACCGAAGTGGGCCAAGACTCAGAATGGGCCTCTTAATAGGGAACCCCTTGTTTTAAATATACATATAACCTGAATCTATAGGACCAGTTTGGTCTAATATGTAGGCCTTGGCTGGGTCACATAAAGGACCCATATGTGTCCCTCTGTTTGCCCAGAAGTGTCCTGTATCAAACCTAAAGCTACTAACCTGAAGCTTTTATGTAGTCAGTGTGTGCTCACTTATGGGGCCCATTCTCAGCTCATTTTCAAACCTGCATGGGCCCCATATGTAAATGTTTGCTGGGAAGCTGGTGGCTGTCAGAACACTGTGTCAAGAGATAACTGAGAGCTAGAGGTGCAGTAATCAGCGTTTTGTAGGCCTACACCAGTTTCTGCTTTTTGCAAGGCCTTCACATGCAACAAATTTATTTTCTTTTTATGCTGTTTTTAGTTGAATAAACACATTCTATTTATAATGTAGTTCTAAATTGAAATACTTGTATACTCCTCCTCCTGTGACCAACATATTGATGAGAAAATGGGTGTTAAAACGTCAAACTGTGTTTATGATTTTGAATGACTTTGTACCAGCATTAGCACAAATAGAGTCACTATCCACAACATCATTTTAAGCACTGACCAGTTTTAACATTGTGTTTGTACTGGGTTTATTTTAAGGACATTTTAACATATTTTGACATAAAACATGGTAGGTAATTTTCTTTTTAGAAAATGATCCACAGCAAGTCTCAACCTTTTTGTTTTTAATTTTTGTTTGAATAAACTGGAAGAGGTTTCTGGCTGTTAAGAGATTCAGTGTTGAGGCCAGATATTAGACTTGTGCTGTTTATCAACCACACATTATTGAAAGACGTTAGTATTGGAGTCCTATCTTCTAATTCGAGTGGCTTTCCCAGGACAGATTACTGCATCGTCAATGTGGGTAAGCAAACAGGGCCATGGGCAACTTTTCTATTCCAAATTTTGTCTATTGTTTATTTAGTTCAAATTATGTGAACCTTGATGCTGACATTGTATATACATGTACCAACCAAAGTTAATGTTGCTAATACTAGTGGCTTTTATATGTCAGTAGCTGGATATAAAGAAGGACAGAGAGAGTAGTGGAAGGCAATGCAGGAAATGGCCTGAGCTTGGGAATCAAACCGGCTGTGTTTGGGACTGTGGTCTCCTTATATGGTCCTTTTCTGGCTGAAAAAAACAACACATTTTAGCCAGTTCCAATGTCTCCTTAACAATAGTTAATAACAAAAGAATATGTTTTGGTGCTTTGAGGGTATATAAAAAAACAGTTGTAATTAAAAATATTGATTGTATAATAAAAGATTTGAAGGGGAAACATTCTGGACATGTTGCTGTATGTTATGAGTTATGTTTATGGCTCTATATCACAAGCATAACTTCGGTGACTGACTGAACACAGCTCTGTAGCTAATATTCCATCACTCTTCTGATTGACACCACAGTTCCTTTCCAGGAGCCTCTTACAATATTTGTGCTTTCTCTGGCTTCTTTATTTTGCTGATATTGGAAATGGCTAACTGAATCTTTTAGTTCAATTAATAACGACTTTTAAATAAAGGAGTCTTGTCAGTGCAATATGGCAGTTCTTATCTACAGTGAATTCACTGTTTATGTCTTTAATTTGGTCATTAGATATTCTTAGTGATCTTTAAAATTGTGTACATAATTTTTTCCAGTAGGGCCACAATACCATCCAGGTCCAAGTAAGTTTGCCATTGAGCATCAAAAAACAGGTGGATCAGCAAAGCAAAAGAAAAAAACATGTAACTCGTAATATAATGTAATAGAAACCTAAAAGAATAGAACATATATTGCTTTTGTATTTCGAATGTCATCTTTTTGAACAATAATAACAAATAGTTATGCTACACTGTTGATTCACTTGTGGTGGTGCATTATAGTAAAGACCTGAAGCAAATTCTGTTCTCATACTTGGCGTTACAATTAAAGTTTTCTTTAACCCTAACCCTGGGAAAATCATTAGAAATATTGTAAAAATGCCTGGGCATCTCCGTTTTATGGTGATCCCTCGCTTTCCTACTGATCAGTTGCACTGTTTACCATCTCTTGCTCCTCGCTTTGCAGCATCCTCTCCCAGTGGCCACATGCCTCCTACTTGATGTGTTGCCATGACAGGCTGCCAGGGTGTCGCTGCCAGGGTCGCTCACATGGTTCTACTGAGCATGCCCAGCAGCGTTAGGTCAGGATACCCGTCCTGAAGTGGCTGCATCCTGCTGGTTTCCAGTATGCTCTCTGTGTGTGGGTGGGTGCCTTGTGTGTAGGGGAACTAAGAAAGGATACGTTTTTGGTGTGTGCATGGAGTAGTATGACTTATCGGTTTCTAAAATGGAAAGTTCAAAACTAATTAACCTCGATGATGTCAGCGAGAGTTTGGGATCTGAGAAGACAAACACGTGTGTAAAGGCGGGAAGAGTGACTCGGATATATTAGGACTTGATCTTCAAAGGCAACCAAATGAGCTTGTAATGTAATTTCCAACATCAAAGGGATTTCCGATGATCCATACATCCACATTTTTTGACTTGTCATTTCATTAAGCATATTGGGACTTCTGCAGTGTTACAGGGTCTCAAACATTTTTTGAATGGTTTCATGCCTCATATTTAGGCTGAAAACAGATTCTACTCTCCATGAGGTGACCCTGTATACTTGTAGAAATAATTAATCCTGCATAATTTTTATTCATTCTTAGGCAGTTTGTGGTTGTAAAACAGTAAATATTCACAATGCATAATCTTTAGAAATCCTCTTTTCTGTCATTTATCATAAGAGAACCTGTTGGACAGACACATTTTCTTTAAAGGGGCCTTGTCACACATTTGGACCATGAAAAGAAAACACAAAAAGCCACATATTCATCTTCAAATCAAGCTATATACGCAGAACATTCACCCTGATAGTGTTTACTTAGTGCTTTTTAAGCCTGAAAGAACCTTGCACGGGGTGCGATCAGCAGACATAAACATTAGTGTGCCACCTGCCGGCACTACCGCAAAGCTATCAGAAAACCAAGATGACAACAATTCACACCACTACTATGTGAAGCAGTAGACCATCCTGCAATGGCTTGCAGTAAAGCGACAACTTGGGGTAGTTAAAGGCCAACCTAGGGTTAGGGTTACATTTTCTTTTTGCACCTCCACTGGATGCTGCTGACTCACTCAGCTCCATTGCTTCTTCTTGTTTACTCATTGCCCGCATGCAGAATATTGTACTTCCGGTCAGGTGTTCCTGTTATGATAAATACACACAAAAGCTCTTTGTTTACTAATAAGTAGAGCCAAAGCAAAGTGTAAAACACAGAAGTATAATAAGCCAACAGGTCATGATAATTTAACCTAAACACCTTTCTATGCCACCAGAGTCAGCTGCTGGCATAGAAATGTGTAATGTCATAGCACATGAATAGGCCCCTTTAAACCTGTTTATCATAATAAAAGCATTAAAACAGTCTTTCCAAAAGTCCCACAGATTGTTTACATCTTTCAGCTGAAGGATTTGGGTTTGAAAGTGCAAATAAATTCAGTCTGCTGTCAATTGTGAACAATGAAAGGATTGAACCCCAGCTGTATAAATGCTACAATAATAATACAAGTTGTATTGCAGAGTTATAAGTGTTCCTTCACTCAGAAACTTCTCTAACCTGTAACGCAATAGCTTATTTTCAACTTTGAAGAGCTACCAATCATCTTTGATTAACAATTTTGTTGTTCACAACTTTTACATAGCCATCGTAGGCAAGGGCTTGTATGATATTTTTTATGGTACAATAAACCTGAGCAAACGTACAGCGGCTTTATGGCAGGGGGGTTGCCCGTCTTGGTGGGGTGTTGTTTGTGGGGGTGCTAAGGCCTTGTTCCAGGTTGGTGGGTTCCCACCTGGTGACCTATGGCTCCCAGGGATGGCTGGAGACGGCGATGTGGCTGGGGTGGAAGGCTCAGTACCTAGCATCTCACCCTGGGTCTTCTTGGCCTGGGGTGCTGCTGCTCCTGTTCTTGACTGACAACCTACCACTGTGTGGAGCGTTTGGCTGCCCTCGGGTGATGTCTTGTGTCGGTCTGCCTGGGACTGCTCGGCCTTCCGGAGCTGAGTCCACCTGTCCTTTGCTCCTCTTGGATGCTGTGGGTTGCAGGCCTTCTACCGTTCTTACCACTGTTACAACTGTGCACTTACTGGAGACAAACTCGCTAATATAATTATTTTCTTACTTTGCTGAGTTCTCCTACTCCAATTTGCACTGTTTGTTGTTATTTCAACTTTTAACTTTTTGTCTTTATCTTCATAGTAGGTACACCTGATCGGGTGTTGCCCTAACTTTGACGCCATCCAGGGGTGTAGATCATCTGCCATTAAATTATAACATAGAAAGGATTCCTGGATCAGTATGTGCTTCTGTGTTTTTTTTTGTGTATTTTTTTGTGTCTCTGCTCTGTCTTCCCTCACCCCCAGTCGGTCGAGGCAAATAACCGTTCACACTGAGCCTGATTCTGCTGGAGGTTTTACTTCCTGTTAAAGGGGAGTTTTCCTCTCCACTGTCGCTTCATGCATGCTCAGTATGAGGGATTGCTGAAAAGCCATTGACAATGCAGACGACTGTACACTGTGGCTCTTTCACGAGGCGTGAATGCTGCTTGTCAAGACTTGATGCAGTCTGCTGGGTTTTCTTAGATAGGAAACGTTTTGACCAATCTGTCTGTATGATTTGATAGAATTTGACTTTGTAATGGGTCTTGAGATGACATGTTGGTAACTGGTGCTATATGAATTGAATTGAATTGAATTATAAACCCACTCAACACAAACACTCTTATTTCTACACATACCCCCCCCCCACACACACACACACACACACACTCACTCATGCGCCGACACACAAAAAATCCATCCTGTATCTGTGTTGCAGTGCATATCAGAGCAGAAAGCAAACCTTGACTGTATATAAAACCTTTAAATTATTTTAAAGGTTTTATATACAAATATGGGGAAGGATATGAAGACATCCAATAAAGCATTCTGGATTTCATTATTTGCAAACCCGGTCTTTGTTCAGGATCTTTCTGAGATCTAGGCACCGTGACAAACTGAATAATAGTGGGAATGAGGGGTCTTGGGGAGAGATGTGACTAAGAAGACAATGGTACCAAGGCTGAAACTCAGGTGCTTCTTTGTGAAAAAGCAGTTGTTTGATATAAAAAGTAACAATTTAAATGACAACAGGCTTAAATTGAACCGGCAGTCTTTTTCAGTGGATCGGTTAGCGGTATTAGCACAATAAGTGAGCAAAAGTCTAGTTGCAGTTGTAATTTCAAAGACGCGAACGATTGAGAATCTGCACAGGCAACAATGTGAATTGGTCTATTTTAAAATAAATCTGTAAAGTTTGGATGAACCTGAATCTCATTTTAAGAGTATAAAGGAAAGAAAAAAAAAATAATTAGTCTTTTTTTTATTGATGTCCACACAGACACAAACACTGCTAGGCAAAATGTGACTCTCTTTTTGTTATATTTGCTTTTCTGGACCTTTCTAAAACTTTTGTCTGTATCCAGAAGTCATGTTTAGGCCTTTAAAACTATTAAGTCAGTATAGTTAGCAATGTTCAGTTACCTGCAGAAGCTGCAAGGAGGCCTAATGCCTTCGGGACCATAAACATGCACCACTACATGTAACGCCCCCTCCTCATAAAGCCCAGACAATGCTTCTGAGAATATTTTCAATATTTTGCGAAAATGACCTTAAAAGTGTTTGAAGGATTTGTGAGAGAAGCATGTTAGTGTCTAAAGGGATAAAAAGGAAAATGTCAGCTTACCATTCATTTCAAAGTAGGGATATATTTTGTCAATTTAGCTCTTGTATAATGCTGTAAGCAAATGTTAAATCATGGTGGAGAAACTAGAGAGAGAGAGACCACAACCACACAGCACTTTGGTAAGATCTATCTGTTGCCGTGGAGGGATTTGAAATTTGAAAGGGTGTGATGGAGTTGGATGTGGCTCCGGCACAGCGGAGGGATGCACGGCTACGGGCTATTTGTGGCTCGTGTATCCTGTTGCCAAGGAGACAGCTGGCAGAGTGCCAGTAGGAGACCAAGCTGACCCCAGACAGAAAGACAGACAGAGATAAATACAATTGTCTTCCCATTAACCCCTTAGATCCTTGGTAAATGGACTTAAAGGGGGCTCTGCATTTTCCCACCTTTTTTCTCTGTTTTGACTTGAAACGACCCAAATTTGGGGCTAGTTATGTACCTGACTCTTAAAGCAAAAACATTTAACAAACAAGGTTCGCTTGATAAAAAAAAAAAAACATGTTATTGCATTTTACTATTTTCATGAGCACTCTGATACCTTCTATCTTTGAGGTTAGTCTTTCACCTGCCCTGACCGATTACAATCTGTGAGGGATATCTTTGAGGTACTTGATTAAGTTTTTCTATCCTGGTGAAGCTACGTTATTTATTATATTAACTGGCTTGGTAAAGTATTTCTATCTGATAATCGCAAATAGTCAGCTGGGATAAAACCAGAACCATCCCATTTGCTGGGAGGTTTTCTGAAATATATAGTTTTAAGAAGATATTGAAAGGAAATTTGTTTTTTGTTTTTGTTTGAAAACTCATTGAGTTTAGGGACTCCCAGATATGCATGTTTGCTGTTGTAAACAGTGTAGATTTGTAAATCTACTGATGGCTCTGATTATTGCAGTTTTGTGGAGGACCTTGTTCCCCCTGCAAACTAAAAGAAGCTTAAGCTCTTTTAGACGCTCAGGTTTTTATACGGGACAAATATGGCTATCAGGCAGGTTGTTATGAGGTCGTGCAGTTTTAGCTCTGATTTATTTTGTTCTTGTAAATAAACATGCACTCTTTTGGATAACTGAATCATATTTAAGAATATACGGCAACGCCTACCTTAGCGGTTGGATAAATGCTGTGATTTATCCAACCACACAGATGCAGTTACATTCAAAATGTCCTGCAGCAAGTAAACCACCAGCTTTGGTCACCATTCTCATTTAAATTGTGCAGCTGTGTTGTGGAAAAAAGAGTTTTGTATCCCCACATTTTCTAGAACAATAATTTGCTGTGATGTATTCAAAAGTGTTCAACCTCTCTCTGTGTCATTATTATGTTCCCACATTCAGACCTTCCACTGCACAGCTTTGGACAGTGATGTTGTTGCATCGTCTTACGTCACAATACGTGATTATGGTTGTATTTTAATCCTTCTCCTGTATCTGTTGGCTCGCCCTGAGAAAGATAAACACTCTCTTCGGTTGATTAAAGAAATTACAAAGAGCAGCTATGTTCATTCAGAGATTGCATGTAACCGATTTAACTGTACATAGTCAGTATTGTGACTGCATTTAATAGGAAGTGTGACTATATATGGCTTAAAATATAAGTATTTTCTTACCCACCAAATGGGGAAAAAATGTGTGTTTTAGCCTACTGAAGTGATTTCTAACAAAACACTGACAAAGTTGGTTAGTTCAACAAAATCTCTAGTTAAGGTTGAGCCTTTCTCTTTCTTTTAGGATTCTTTGCCAAAAGAAGAAACGTCTCCCTTCTGCTTTGGACATTGGGAGAAAGCTAGACTTTGATTTCTGACCTCCAGGACAGGCACAATCTCTGGGAGCTTCAGCTGTGATTTAGGCACATTTATCCAAATTTTCACTGTGCAGACGAACCCTGACCTCCATCTGCTCAGGATATGATCCAGTCTGGCTGAAACCCATCAGGTCTCTAGCATCATATAACAGTTACTAAACCATCCCAGAGTGTTTTTTTTTGGGGTTTTTTTGCATCGTTAGCTAGTCTAGGCTCATTTGGCGCGCTCTTTCATTGGGTATCCTGTTTACATGCTTAATGTCTGGAGAGTGAAGGTGAAGAAAGAAGCACAATGTGGTAAGAGTGACAGAGAAAGACATACAGGAAGTTGAAAGACAGAGGCCATGTATGGTTAAAATAAGAGAGATTACTGTCTTTGATGTGACACGCCCAGCATCACCGGAAGACTGCACTTTATTAGATGTTCTGTATTAATTGTGTTAAGCTTCCTTTTAGAAAGATGACCTTTTGTATTTGATTATGATACAAGAACTGAAGATTGTGCAAGACATACATGCACTCATCTCTAGCCTAAATGTTTCGGGTTTGTTTTTTAAGCCTTTCTCTTTCTTAGTGGCATAAAAAAGAACAACTGCGAAATTTTATGGGGGGCAAAAGAGTATGCTTTGAAATTCCTAACTTACACAGGATCCAAAACATACATGGAGGATTGACTATACAAATCATGTTTGGCTGAATGTCTTGTGTGAGTTTCACCTCAATCACGCGCTTCAAGGTAGAATTAGAGTTCTGTTGATTGGAGGTGAAGTTTCGTTTTGTAAAGGAAGTCCTTCTTAAATCTTCTTTTTTAAATGTGCATTGAACCAATATCCCTGGCAATGAAAAAGCCCCACAGCATGATGGTCCCACCCCCACACTCGACAAGCATTTGTAAGTCTCACCTTGACTCCTCTAATCATATTAATTGTCATTTTGACCCAATCTAGCCATGAATCATGGCCATATTTCATGGGTGGCACATGACCTGACTGTAGAAGGAGACACAGTTGTTCATACGTTGTTGTTTTTTTTCCCCTGGTATGTTTGATCTGTTGATACACATCAGACACCACTGACCTTAATGGTTTGATTGACCCAGTGAAATTTTTTTCTCATTTTTTTTTAGGAACAAGAGGCCTCTTTTCGCTTTTTTGTTTTTCACATTTAGGAAATGTCAGACAGAAACCAGTAAGTTTGAGGATCCATTTTAGTTACTGTTTTTTACACTTGCCTACGGAAGGGTGTCCAATTGACCCAGAGCCGCCCATTTGAAAATATGAAGACAAAAGAACCTAAAGGTGCTGCCTTCTATTATCTTTGTTCTGGCGCCTTTGAGTGACCACCACAAGGTATTGCCATGTTTTTAAAAGCATGAACCTTATTATGGTGCTGATATATACCACGGATTCCAGATTTACATCCAACACTCAGTTCATTTTGGAAATAGATGAGGCTTTTGATGAGTTTTTCCTCTGAAAAGCCCAACCATCATCAGATAAAAAATAAGGCAGTCATCGTGAGCTAGTGTCTCATTACTTACGTTTATATCCATGATATTTACACAGACTGGGATTTGAAGGCTGGGATATATGTGCATTTATGCTCATTGATTATAATTCCAGTAGGAACAGAAACTGGTGGGGTCACAAATTTTATCAACATTGTTCAAGAGTTAAAAAGGTCACATGAGCAAAGTTTTCCACTTCACAGTAGAGGGAGCCAAACACCACAGGAATATCACTGCACTCACAGATGAACAGTTAATTTGTATCATTTAGATTTATTTTTTTCTTCTAAATAACATTTTTATGTAAACAAAAAACTCATTTTTTTATTTTTGGTCATGGGATTTTTTATTTATTTATTTATCAGGTTACCCGACCACAGTTTTCAGCTCCAGCTCGCTTGGCTTTTCCAGTTTTTAATAGCTCTATAGTCCCTTCAATAACTTCTCATTCTGACCTGGTGTCTGATCTCAATGAGATGTGGCCAGAAAGACTCCTGGAGGCAACATGATCAGATGCCTGAATTACAGATGCCTCAACTGGCTCCTCTTGATGTGGAGGGCTCTACTTGGCAAATGACATACACAAAGCATCATTGTATTGCTTTAAATATGCAGCACTATTGCCAGTGTTTTTCTTTTTCATCTGAAAGGAGGACAAATCATTTGATTCTCCCTCAAGTTGAAACTGCATTCATCCTTTCAGGAAATACCATTGTTCTTTCCACATAGAAACCAGTAAGACACATTCAGCCGTAACTTGATCACCTGCAGTGTCTTTGGTTAAATAAGTGCTTGATTTGCTGCAGGCAGCGGTTTGCAGCAAAATGTGGTTACAAAAAAAAAAAAAAAAAAGCGATGACTCAAAGACTGACGCAGAAAATCTCAGAAAGAAAACCAGTTGACAGCAAAAGAAAAAAAACACAGAAAAAAAAATCAGGCTGACAATTTTGCTGCTGACACAAATCAGGAGCCTGACACTTTCCCAACTGCGAATCCTGGTTTCAGTAAGCAGATACACTGGCTGAAATACCCTGAAAATTACACCACTAGAGACAACACGGCCCACTAAAAGCCCTGTAAACTTCCTTGTCCTTTCTTGCTGTAATCTTAAGTATCTGATCCATGTTGAAAAGACTTACCTGAAGTTAATCCCAGTTTTTAGAAGGGATAGGAGCCCTTTGTGGTGCTGCTGGTACGTCTAACTTGTAAGCTCCTTATAAAGATGGACATATTAAGGGGTTAGTAATGAATCTCAGTTGGAACCACAGCCTGACAGATGACTTATTATGTTACACTAAGTGAAGTTTGTCATTGGCGTTAGACAACACTATTGAACAGAAATTCCCACTTAGCGGAGCAATTTATGTCAAATGTTTTGCATTTATTGCATCCTTTAGACACAGAAAGACAGAATGGGCAGAGGAGAAATAGTTGTTAGTACTGTAAAAGTGCAGCTCAGATTACACACAGTTTATGGGGAATAGGAATTCCCTAACTGGCAGCAACTGAGTGAATCCTGTTAGATTTGTATTTCAGTTCAGTTCAAAATGACTATTAAAGCTAGGGTCAGCGATTGTTCCGGTAGTTTCCCAAAGTCTCTTTTTGAATAACTACGCATGCGCAAGACCGGCTTGCCTCGCTCTTCCGCACGTCAGGGGATCACGTCTTAAAAATCTCCCAAATCCACTCTGACTTGTTACTTTCTAATGAGACCTTCCTCTTCTTGTCATAAACATGAACGCAATTCTCTTCATGCGACTCTCAGCCATTCAAGTCAACGGTGAGAGCAATTGAGATGCAATGTGCGGCTAACCGCTAACCTAAATGGGTACATATACATTAGAAGTGTGCATACACAGCCAGCAAGCAGAAACTGTGAAGGAACGAGAACGGACGTTGGCAAAACGTTAGCGCATCAGAATGATTGACATGTGGGACATACAGTAGATAAGGTGAAACCCCCGGAACTTGTAGAGGGACAGATTGGAATGAAAGAAGGAAGAAACCTTTGACAATCCATGCCCGTCGGACCGAGGGGCAGGGATTGATTTAGAGTTTTTTACAGATCTCACAGACCTCCTTTTTGTGCGACTACTTGTATTGACTACTTTCAGGATGGAAGGACCATTTTACCCAGTATTAAAGAAAGTGTTTCTGAAACAGATTACCAACCATACCTTACCTTTAATCCCCAAGGGAAATCAAATGTTGTACTCTCATGTTACCCAGGTTAAAGAGTTAAAAGAGTTGTACATGGT